>NC_055976.1:28855360-28860360 GCF_018492685.1 Alosa sapidissima | reverse complement strand
TGTATGTATATATGTATGTATATATGTATGTATATATGTATGTATGTGTGTATGTATGTATGTGTGTGCATGTATGTATGTATGTATGTATGTATGTATGTGTGTGTGTGTGTATGCATGTTTGTATGTATGTATGTATGTATGTATGTATGTATGTATGTATGTGTGTGTGTGTGTGTGTGTGTGTGTGTGTGTGTGTGTGTGTGTGTGTGTGTGTGTGTGTGTATATATGTGTGTGTACATATGAGTGATCGTGTCCGTCTCCGGAGTGCTGAGGTCATTCATCATGCGGCGGGAATGAGTCACACTCATCTGGCTACTGTGAGAGCGGAGCAGACCTCAACACACACACACACACACACACACACACACACACACACACACACACACACACACACACACGAACAGAGCACTCACGGGACCCCAACTATTCAGGGAATCACTGGACACTTTCACACACCGGACACAGTTGTGCTGCTACTCTGGAACTAATCAGGAGTTTTTACTCCACGTTAGAGCTCTCAGGCCCTACTGCTCCTCTCGCCTCCTCCTCCTCCTCCTCCTCCTCCTCCTCCACTCCTGGAGAGCCCTCGCAGCAGGAGTTATTCAATGATTCAGGTTGGAAAACATTTACGGCCTTCCATACTCAACATTCCACCGCGTGAAAACACACACACACACACACACACACACACACACACACACACACACACAGCAGAAGAGAGCGTTTGGGCTCAGGGAGAGATGAAGAGAGAGTGGAGACTAAATTAACTTGCCATCATAAAAGCAGAACAAGACCAGACTAAATTACAGGAAAATAAAGCGCCACCCTAACTGTGGGTTGCCACGGCAACGGCCGCGCCGCTGCTGTGTGAAGCATTACAGTGGGGTTGGGGTGTGTGTGTGTGTGTGTGTGTGTGTGTGAGGGGGTGGTGGTTGGTGTGTGTGTGTGTGTGTGTGTGTGTGTGAGGGGGTGGTGGTTGGTGTGTGTGTGTGTGTGGAGTCGGTCCACAACAAGGTCTTAAAGGGTCTGAGTGGTGACGGTGTTTCTGCACACAGACTACATAAATACCTCCATCTTAACAGACTACATAAATACCTCCATCTTAACCGACTACATAAATACCTCCATCTTAACAGACTACATAAATACCTCCATCTTAACAGACTACATAAATACCTCCATCTTAACCGACTACATAAATACCTCCATCTTAACAGACTACATAAATACCTCCATCTTAACAGACTACATAAATACCTCCATCTTAACCGACTACATAAATACCTCCATCTTAACCGACTACATAAATACCTCCATCTTAACCGACTCCATCTTTGCGTAGAGTAACCGCCAGGAATGTTAACAGCTATTGAAAGCTTTCCTTTCTTTGTTTCTTTCTTTCTCTCTGTCTCTCTCTCTCTTTCTCCTGGACTTTTTTTGAATTCCTATCTTTTTCTTTTCATTTCTCAAGTTGGGCAGTGTCAAGTCTCTCCTTAGTCCCCTCTGTTCTTTTTCTTTCACTCAGTTCATCTCATCTCTCTCTCTCTCTCTCTCTCTCTCTCATCTCTTTATCTATCTCTCTTTCTCTCTCTCTATCTATCTATGTCGCTCTCTCTCTCTCCCTCTTTCTCTATCTGTCGCTCTCTCTCTCTCTCTCTCCCTCCCTCTCTTTCTCGCTCTCTCTTTCCCTCTCTCTCCCTCTCCCTCCCTCCCTCCCTCTCAACTCTGGCGGCTGTATTGTACATCAGCTCTGGATTAGCTTTCCAGACAGACGGCTCTTTTTTCCTGCACACTCTTGTTTTTACAGGTCGAGCGGCCGGTCCGCCTGCAGGACCCAGATGGGACTGATGTTCCGTGCATGCTCTCCCCTACCAGCCTCTAGTTCTAAAGCTGCTGAGCCAGTGTAAGCACTTTGGTTAAGGCACATACTAACTCCGCATTGAGGTGTGTGAGTGTGTGTGTGTGTGTGTGTATGGTGTGTTTGTGTGTGTATGGTGTGTTTGTGTGTGTGTGTGTTTGTGTGCCTGGTAAAATAAACACCCAGGTGAGAGTAATGCCACATAAGGTTCACGTATAATTGCATAATATATCACCAGGCATGATAGGATGACACAAGTACACATTATACACTACAAGGCAGGGCGGGCAGGACACACACACACACACACACACCAGCAGTACTGCACTGAGCTCTCCCTCTCTGAGGCACACCACACCCTTCCCATACACGACTGAACACACACACACACACACCACACACACACACACTTCCACACACACACACACACACACACACACACACACACACACAAAACAAACTCCACATCAGACACAGTGACTCGAAAGCGTGCCGCCCCAGGAAAACTCCCCACTGATTTGCACATGCACCACGGCATCACACGCTACACAACACCAGCACACAGGACTACAGGGAGAGGGAGATGGAGAGAGAAAGACACAGAGAGAAAGGCAGAAAAAGGCAGACAGAGAGCGAGAGAGAGAGAGAGAGAGACAGAGAAAGAGAGAGAGAGAGAGAGAGAGAGAGACAGACAGAGAGAGAGACAGAGAGCTACCAGGCCAGGACATTCTTTTGAAGAGGCTATATTTGCTGGAGTTCTTTGCTTTGCTGGACAGGAGATAATTCCCTGCTTCAACAAGGAGAGGTTAAGAAAAACAACCACTCATGAGGGACAGGGGTGTGTGTGTGTGTGTGTGTGTGCTGTAACAGTGATGGATGGATGACAGAGACTGGGGCCATGTGGGTGTTCTTTTGGTGGACTCTTTCATTTTGGACTCACACACCGTCATTAGTCTTACAGGAGGTCCAGAACTGCAGGATGTGTAAGTGTGTGTGTGTGTGCAGGTTCAAGCCCTACATGTGTGTATAGGCATGCGTGTGTGTGTGTGTGTGTGTGTGTGTGTGCAGGTTCAAGCCTTACATGTGTGTATAGGCATGCGTATGTGTGTGTGTGTGTGGATAATGTATAACTAAGAGCATATAGCCTTTCATGGGGACAGCTTAGAACAACACCATCAACATGGAGGCTCCACAACCTCTACTCACAGCACATACACTCTCTCTCTCTCACACACACACACGGCTAACACAGCATAAACACACACACACACACACACACACAAACACACACACACACACACACACACACACACACACACACACACACACACAGGCGGCTAACAGAGCATAAACACACACACACACATACACACACACACACACACCAGTGTTGCATGTTGTGTTGGACTTTGGTCTTTCTGCCTGCCTCTGGATAATAGGTTTCCACTAGCCACTCAGTCAGTCAACACACATGCACATGCAAAGGTGCGCACACACACACAGATAGATAGATACACACACCTGTGCACAGATACACACACATGCACACAGACACACAGACATGCACACAGATAGACACACAGGTACATACACACACATGCACACAGCTAGACAGACATGCACACAGGTACACATACACAGACATGCACACAGGTACACAGACATGCACACACACATGCACACAGGTACACACACACGCACACACACATGCACACAGGCACGCACACATGCACACACACATGCACACAGGCACACACATGCACACAGGCACACAGTCACACACACATGCACACAGGCACACACACATGCACACAGGCACACACATACGCACACAGGTTCACCCCTTTTTGTTGTGCTGTCCTTATTCAGCACAGGTGTTGCATGCTGGAGATGAAGTGTGTACAGTTTTGAGCATCACAATACAACTCAACCACTACACTTAGCCAGAGAGCCTGCTACAAATCCATGTCATCCATCCATCCATCCATTCATCCCTTCATTCATCCATCCATCCATCCCTTCATTCATCCATCATCCATCCATCCCTTCATTCATCCCTTCATCCATCCATTCATTCATCCATCCATCCATTCATCCCTTCATCCCTTCATTCCCCGTCATGTATGCTAAATGCAGCTCTGGGATAAAAATATCTCTCCCACCCATCAACTCTATGCAACATTTGAAGAATTCCTGCAGCAGCGGCTGTGTGTGTGTGGGTCACTGTGTGTGTGTGTGTAACGGGCCTCTTCGTCATGTAAAATACCATGGCCTTATATGGCGAGGCCCAAACCCAGCTCTTAGTACAGCCACACAGGCCACAGGAAATGGCTGCCTCTGAATTCAGTATCACGCCTCAACTCTCACACACACACACACACACACACACCGCTCTCCTCCAACTCCTTCTCCTTTTTGTCCCCCTTTCTCCTTTCCTCTATCTCCCCCCCCCCACAACTTCCTTCTACAAACTCTCCTGGCCTCTATTTTTAGATCTTTCATCCTATGTGTGTGTAAGAAAGTATGGTCTGTGTGAGTTTTTCTGTGTGTACTGTATGTGTGTGTGTTGTGTTTACATGTGTTTCTATGAATGTACCGGTGTGTGTGTGTGTGTGTGTATATGAGAGAGAGAGAGAGAGAAGAGAGAGATGAGAAGAGAGAGAGGAGAGAGAGAGAGAGAGAGAGAGAGAGAGAGAGAGAGAGAGAGAGAGAGAGAGAGATGAGAGAGAGAGAGAGAGAAGTGAGAGAGAGAGTAGGTGTAAATGTGTGAAGAATGCCCCCACAGCATCTTTCCAACAGGCGTGAGCTGCTGGTGGTGATGAGTGCAATACTCTGGGCCTCCCCCGCTTTTCCTTCTCTCTTAAACTAACGGCAAACTCTTCTGACCTCCATATCTGCAGAGCCACATGGAGTCTATACATCCACCCACAGCCACATCCACCCCGTCCCCCGGCTTACAGCACCACGGACATGGCCACCGCCTCTGGGAAACTCCAACGGGGCAGTGGCACTTGTTGATTTAGGTGGTGTTAAAGCTGCCTCCATATCTGCCCAACCACACCGTGTGAGTCTATGCATCCATATGCACACACCCACCGATCCCATAATCATCCTCCTCCTCTTCCTCCTCCTCTGGAG
>NC_055976.1:28845203-28855160 GCF_018492685.1 Alosa sapidissima | reverse complement strand
AGAAAGAAAGAAAGAAAGAAAGAAAGAAAGAAAGAAAGAAAGAAAGAAAGAAAGAAAGAAAGAAAGAAAGAAAGAAAGAAAGAGAGAGAGGAGTGGGACAAGAGGCTTCAGCCAAGCTGAATTCAGCTGGCCAAACACACACACACACTCACGCGCACACGCACACACACACACACGCACGCACGCACCCACACACTCTAATCCTCCACTCAAGGGAAAGTTTCCCCGTACTGACAATCTGTCCCGTGACACACTCGGTGGCACCCAATGGTGGCTCCCCCTTTCCCAGGCCACAGAGTTCATAGTCAGGTCACATGGCCCCCTGGAACCCTGAGCCTGGTCAGATGAGGTGCCTCCAACAGTCTGCACCAATCAGCAGGGGGTTTCTGGGACTTGGGCTTCCTGCTGCGTCCAATCAGGATGGAGGACAGGAGACGGTTGGAGGAAGAGAGCTGCTGCTACATACTGCAGGGTCAGCATCACCGCACCGCCAGAACAGAGAGAAGGAGGGAAAGAGAGAGAGAGAGAATATGGATAAACAGAGAAAGAAAGAGAGCAGAGAAACAGAGACTCTGAGGATCCATTAGCTCCAGCATCAGAGCAGTGGAGAGTGTGTGTGTGTGTCGTGTGTGTGTCATCTGAGAGGGTGGAGATGAGATGAATAACTCAGACAGGAAGTGCCTGCTGTCTCTGGGGCCTCTGGAGCCAGAAGAGACTCAGGGATGAGACTCACATATGGAGCGCAATGCAACACAACAGCACCACCACAGCGCAACGCAGCACTGAACCACACACACACACACACACACACACACACACACACACACACACACACAAGCACACGAGTCTAGACTGGTGTGAGGAAACCTACTGATGAAGTTTCCATCAGACCTCTCTGGGCAGCACACAGCGTACACACACACACACACACACACACACACACACACACACAGCCATGTCTCTGTGCTACTGAAGGCGTTAATGGCTTATGCGAACACAGTGGTGCCACAGCCTGTATGTGAGTCAGCACAGATCAAATAAAATACAACTGTTCAGCCAAGGCATGGGAGGGACCCAGTGCTGCTGCAGGGTAGGGTTGGGTGTAGAGAGAGAGAGAGAGAGAGAGAGAGAGAGAGAGAGAGAGAATGACGGGGAGTGACAGTAGCCTGTGGCTACACAACTCTCACTCGCCCTGACGATTTAAAGGCCAGCGCACACCACAACCCACTTCAAAGCACTCGCTGCCATGCCGACTGTCTGTTGAGTCACATTCTGTTGCCTGTGTGTTGCACTGTTTCTGCCCCGGACGCACACGCATGCCCACGGCCCCATAGTCTCTGCACACGCATGCCCACGGCCCCATAGTCTCTGCACACGCATGCCCACGGCCCCATAGTCTCTGCACACGCATGCCCACGGCACCATAGTCTCTGCACACGCATGCCCACGGCACCATAGTCTCTGCACACGCATGCCCACGGCCCCATAGTCTCTGCACACGCATGCCCACGGCACCATAGTCTCTGCACACGCATGCCCACGGCCCCATAGTCTCTGCACACCGCATGCCCACGGCCCCATAGTCTCTGCACACGCATGCCCACGGCCCCATAGTCTCTGCACACGCATGCCCACGGCACCATAGTCTCTGCACACGCATGCCCACGGCCCCATAGTCTCTGCACAACACTGAGCTGAACAGGAGTCCACCTCATCGCCTGAAGCCTTGAGAGACCTGCTCGCCACGGACGCTAATTATAGGTATAGGTTCTTCTTTCCAACACACCCAAATTCCGTGAAAATAATTGGCAAACTATTTGACGATGAAAATAAACGCCCTGGGGAGGTGCAGCCCTAGTTTGAGGATGCAGGTTTCCGGTCCAGCACCTGACTGCGCATCCACGCCTGAGCTCTCGTGACTGTGCCATCCCGAGCTCTCGTGACTGTGCCATCCCGAGCTCTCGTGACTGTGCCATCCCGAGCTCTGGTAGCGCCGCCGCCGCCATCCCGAGCTCTCGTAGCTCTGAGGTCTGGTTTCACCTTAACCCACATTGGCGGAGAGTCCCTCTGCAGACATGCATAATTCAGTGTGCGGAGACTAAGACTGCAGTGGGACATGGTCTACCTGCTGAGGCACCCCCAGTGCTCTCTATTTAAGACACGCAACAGGATTCAGGGCCACTGCACAGGACAGGACAGGACAGGACAGGACAAATCAGGCCAATCATCTGTGTGAAATACACAGCATCACGCAAGGCCGTCTCAGAGCCTGGCTGACGGAGAATGGGAAGCACTTGATTGGGGGGGGAAACGGTCCGGTGTTAAACGCTGTTTGACACCGCTCAATATTCTGCCAACTCTAGTCAGGGCTCCCCGGTAAAATAAAGGATGAATAGAAATAAATAAAGAGTTTGAGTGCAAGAATAGCTGTGATGTGCGCTGAGCACATATGCAGAGCCCAGGCACTCATTCTGGGATATGAATGAGTAAAGGATTTCTTTAAAATGTGTCCCACACACACACACACAAACACTGGGCCCCAGCCTCATGTCTACCTAGCAGCTTGGCTCAGACACACACACACACACACACACACACACACTGGGCCCTGCTCCAGTTCTACCTGATGACTGGTCCTCTGTGTGAAAGGGCTGCCCATTTACCAGGCAGGCTGCTGAATAGAAACACACACACACACACACACACGGCCTGGGTTATGCAACACAGACGTCATTAAAGGCATACACCCTCACACAAACACAAACGCGCGCACACACACATATTTATACACACAAAAACGCACACAAACGAACACTGAGCCCAGACCTGCCTGTGTGTGTGTGTGTGTGTGTGTGTGTGTGTGTGTGTGTGTGTGTGTGTGTGTGTGTGTGTGTGTGGGGGTGTGCTGGAGGTGCCAGCCCTGGCCCCTGGAGAGCCCATAAAGGAACACTGCGGCCAGATCTGGAAATAAGGAACCAGAGCAAGAGCAGCTGGGTGGGGCTACACACACATGCACGTCTGCGTCTGCGTCTGGAAAGGAGACACACACACACACACACACACACACACCTGCATCTGGAAAGGTCACACACACACACAATCACTCACGCATACCCACACACAAACACACACAATCACTCACACATACACACACACACACACTCACACAAACACACACACGTGCACACAATCACTCACACATACACATACACACACACACACACACACACACACACACACACACACTCACACAATCACTCACACATACACACACACACAAACACACACGCGCGCACACAATCACTCACACACACACACACACACACACACTCACACAATCACTCACACATACACACACACACAAACACACACACGCGCACACAATCACTCACACATACACACACACACTCACACGCGCACACAATCACTCACACAGACGTCTGAGACTCACTGGAAAGGATGTTTTGTGAAATCTAAATTTACAGCCCTTCTTCCCATTTTCCTGCTATATTTGTGCACGTTGGTGTGTGCATGTGGGTGTGCGTGTGCGTGTGCGTGTGTCATCAGACAGTCTTATTTTAGCTGTGGAAACGCTTGTGAAATGTCACTTCTTGTGAGAAAGGTCTGATTTCTCCAAAAAAGTCCCTGGTCTTGCAAAAACACTGGAAGCTATATTTGGACCACCACCTTCAGTTTGGGTCAGAAGAAAATATCACCAATTACTGACACACACACACACACACTCTTCTGACTCTGAAGAGTGGAGACTCTGAAGACTTATTTCAACAGTGCACACATTCGGTCACAGTCCTCACACACACACACACACACAGCCAAATCTCCCACAAGCTGCAGCAGCTCAATGGGGACCCCACAGGACGTTGGCTTGGGCCGGTCACAGAGAACACTTTGTTCATCTAATTGGTTGATTTGGCCCGTCGATAACCACCAAAGGTGGTGATAGACAGAT
The DNA here is from genome assembly GCF_018492685.1 of Alosa sapidissima. Taxonomy (NCBI): domain Eukaryota; kingdom Metazoa; phylum Chordata; class Actinopteri; order Clupeiformes; family Clupeidae; genus Alosa; species Alosa sapidissima. Next base: position 28,851,190 of record NC_055976.1, on the reverse strand, counting down.
GGTTTATCCAATCAGCTAACCAGTATTTCCGCCCCTTCCCAAAAGTTCTTCAATGAAAAGTTCCCAGATGGATATGCGGAGCAAATCCATCTGGAGGAGTCAGGTTAGGTCACTGCCTGCAGAACTTTAGTTAAAATCAGAGGCTGCCTTTAGACAGCAGTATGGCACACACACACACACACACACACACACACACACTTTCCAAAATGTAATGTCAATGCCCCTATACTCACAGACTGGCTGGCATGCCAGGGCCTCCTGCTGGAATGTTCCCACAGCCTCACACACTTGAGATAGCCGAGGCCGCGGGGCAGGGGGCAGGGGGCAGGGGGCAGGGGGAGCGATAACAACGCACCGAGCCCAGAGCCCTGCCAGAGGGCAGCCATGCAGCCTTCATCTCAGCACGCACCTCAGTCTGCACCAGGGCTTCAGGGCAAATACACAGCGCTGGGGCAAATACACAGCGCTGGGGCAAATACACAGCGCTGGGGCAAATACACAGCGCTGGGGCAAATACACAGCGCTGGGGCAAATACAGACTGGCAGCAATACCGCACTGGGGCAACTACACAGCCTTGGGGCAAATACAGACTGGCAGCAATACCGCACTGGGGCAAATACACAGCCCTGGGGCGACTATGGAGTGGCAACAACACCGCACTGGGGCAACAACACAGTACTGGGGCAACTACAGTGGGTCATAGAACTGCCCCCTCCAGCCCTCATGCAGATGGGCTACTCTACCGAGTGAGCTGTTAACTGGCCTATGGTTCTCCTCTAGTGGCATCTCAAATAGACCTTTCTCTTCACACACACCTGTGTGTTTTACAGAAGTGAACTCCCAAAGAGGACCGCATGTTTCCTTTGTGGGCATAACTTCCTGACAGTAAAGTGCAACACATCTGTGCTGGCAGGATTTGTGCCGAATAAGAATAAGAAAAATCTCCTCTCTTAGTAAAACTCCGTCCCAACGGAATGATGACGGGGCCGGACTAAACCACCGGCCCGCAGGAAACTGCACCATACCGACCCCAAACTGCTGACTGGGCCCTAAAACAAACCCCATCCTACCCCCATCCTACCCCTGTCTCTGTGACCTGGGGCAGTAGATCTTAGGAGGTATGACAGGCCTAAACCAGACCAGTGTGTGTGTGTGTGTGTGTGTTCGTTCAAGGGTTAACTTGATTAATGTGACAAAGACTCACAAAGCTAGGCCTCTCAAGTAGGGAGTATATTTTTGAAGTTTAATGAAGTCAAGGCGAACTAGTCATCCCATTCGTGCACACACACAAACACACACACACACACACACACACACACACTCATACTGTACACACACACACACACACACACACACACACTCACCACCACTCTGCCACAATTGCCACCTGCATTTCAATTTGGAGACACTGAATGTTACCATGCTACTGTCAGCACTGAGTGGTTGTGTGTGTGTGTGTGTGTGTGTGTGTGTGTGTGTGTGTGTGTGTGTGTGTGTGTGTGTGTGTGTGTGTGTGATATGAGTTCAAGAGCTAATTATGGCATTCACACTAATGTCACAACCTGAGTAGGCTTTTCCCCTCAATGTGCTGAGAAGGCCATGTGTTAGTGGTCAGAGTGTGTTGGTGTGTGTGTGTGTGTGTGTGTTTCAAACAATACTGTAGTAAGGAAAACAAGCCAAACTGGAAGTGTGTGCTATGGAATGTTACCAGTTAGACGTTCTTACTCAGAGTCAACGGGAAACGTCGTCTGGCATGTGACTAACACTTCCCCCAACACACACCCCTAAGCTAACAGCAAAGTGGCACGACTTGTGCCAAACACACACACACACCAACCACATCCAAAGCACCCATTTCAACCCATCCCAGTGTCACACACCAACTACACACATGCAACCCCATTCTAAAACACACACACTGACCAAATTCAGAGACACACACACTCACCAGCATAGGCATTGAGGTGTATGGTCTTGCTTCAGCAAATACCCACTGAGATTTGTGGATGAATGCTTCACTGAGATGCTCTGCTAAGATGCTGTGCTGAAATGTTTGGCGTGTGTCTGTGTGAGTGTGTCTGTGTGAGTGTGTCTGTGTAATGTTCTGTAATATGCTGAGTCCTCGAATATGAAAATGCCTCACTGCAATATGCAAATCATAACTATACTTATGTCATCATTGGCTCACATCGAAACAAAAAAAACAAACATTCGGATCCCAAATTAAATGTCAGAGGAAATGAGTTTATTACTGGTGTGGAGGAGAGTGTGTGGTGGAGCACTACTGAGCATCTAAATAGTCCCACTTACGCTGCGTCAGTGCTCTAGGAGGTTTGTAATTATGATTTATGTGTGTTCTAATTACCACTCGGCTCTCGTGGCGGGAGTGAGTTGGGTGTGTGTGTATGTATATGTGTGTGTGCGTGTGCGAGTGTGTCCGATGTCCGAGATGTGTGATGGAGATGCTAAAACAGGGTTGGAAAGCTTTTCAGCCACGGAGGAAGTGACAAGCCAACAGCTTTTGGAGGGAACTCAGCCTGACTCACGCTCGGAAAAGCACTGCATCATCGGTCACGACCACAGCCAAAATAAATAACCATCGTCTCGGCATCACGCCGGGCAAAAAAAGAAAATGGAGAAAAGAACAAGCTAACTGTCGAGTCTTGGGACCGCTTCAAAGCACTATGATGTCACTGGCGTGCTGAACAGACAAATAAACGTCTTGAGTCAGACGAACAAAAATAAAAGCTAGTGCTGTCAAACGATTAAAAATTTTAATCACGATTAATCGCTGAATTCCTATAGTTAATCACGATTAATCACATGATTAAAATTCTATTATTTTGCATTTCGGAACTTTCCAGGAGTCCATATAAACAATAAAGCAATTATTATGTATCTTGATTGGGATTCAAATGAAAGCAAAGCAAGTTACTTTATTAACTTAACTTTAAGACGTAGGTTCATTTGATTATTTCAAATCAAATTTCAAAAGATGTGCAGCAGACCTGAGGCAACACAATATATTCTTCAGAAATATAGCTGATATAAACTGAAATAAATGCTACTGCAGAAGTGCATGCACAAAATGTAGGCCTACACACATTATAAAGGGCATGACAAACTAAATCAAATATTATATTCGTACTATATTCATTACCTTTGAGTTCAGTTGAAAATAAGGAACTTTTCAACATGAGTGCATTGCCATTTTATAGGCCTACAGTCTATGGTGCACTGTCACTTGCCACACACATCAACGGCGAAGTTTTTAACAGGCAAACACTGGATGAACAATGGATTTTATGGAGCAGCGTCGACCAAATATAACTGAATCGTGATTTACACGGCGGCAAAGTGCGATGCTGGTGTGCGGAGTTGTATTGAAAAGAATGGAATCTAATGTAAATGAATGTCGAAAGCAGAGTGCATCGCAAATAGTAGTAGCCAAAGAGGAATGTTGATAACAGTATAAGTGACGGTGAAAAAATCTTTGGCGGCACACAACTAATGCGTCAGCCTAGGCTACTGGCCGACTTCTAAGCCCAACCACATGTGTGCAGCATGCCTTTACGTAGCCTATTAATGGCGCATCATCATAAAGATACATTTAATCTGCAACACGCCCCATTTTAGCGGAAAACATTATATCATTGATTCCAATGGGAAAGACAGCTAGTAATCACACATTGACGTTAAATCTAGTTATTATTTCACAGGACATTCAATAATTTTACTAACATGGCAGTTATGAAGAATTATGTTTATGTAACTTACTCATGTCGAAACTATGTACATTACCAACCTAATTCGTTTGCAATACCCCATGTATTGTACACATTTATCATGTAGCTACACTTACCATAATATCCCATGCAAAACGGTTAGATTGCTAGCTAGCTAACTGTGGAACTGTATAACATAGCCAATTATCTCACCTAGTTGTAGGAAATAGGCTACGTTCATATTACAAGTGATAGAATGAATGTGTGACTTATGCTTTGTTGATGTTATGACATGTAAAGTTAAGCTTGCTGAACTTAATTATAGTCAGCCACAGGCAGTTTGACTGTGATTATCGATACATTGGTGACACTCCTGTTACATAAACACACAGATAACTCTTACACCAACCTTATTTTGTGCATTTTATTCACGTTTGTTTAAAGATTTAGTAAGTTTACTATAAGCCCTTTCGCTCCCCACTTTGATGCAGCATAGGTTTCAGTCATCTTTCCCCTAAAACGGGGCGTGTACGTGCAGCACATACAACGTTCCATTCCATTTGTCAGTGCGTATTGTTTAGTTTCCGGTTTAGCTAGATCCAGTGTGGTGTTGTAGTTGTTCTGACTTTACTAGTTATTGCAAAAGCATGTGAAAAAACTACAAAGTTTGTTACACCAAAAAGAATGTTAATCTCGCGATAAAAAAATTGACGCTGTTAAAATAGGTTTACGTTAACGCTGTTAATAACGCGTTTAACTGACAGCACTAATAACAGCCCAAATCCCCTTACAAACCCCTCCAAACGTCCAGAATCATTGAGGCCAGGCCGCACGATAAGAGCCAGACAAGACGATAATCATGGCTATTTTTTACTGTGATTACATCTGATGCTGACTTGTAATTGTCCTGCCAGTTCAGAACAAAATGTTTGTACTGCCATTCAGAGGAGAAGCAGCACAGCTGATGCAGCTGAAGGGGCCCTCACAGGTCTCAGTAGTGCTGCTGCACAGGCAGGAGGCAGGAGGCAGAGAGAGAGATAGAAAGAGGGGGGGGAGAGAGAGAGAGGTGGTTCAGGCTGAGATGCAGACCTGGCACTGAGGATTGTGGGAATGTTTATGCACAGAGGATCTCTGGATATCTCCTGCAGCATGGCACACACATACACGTACGCACACACTCACTCCAAAGGCTTTTGGGAGTCAAACAGTTCGTATAAATCTAACAAATCAATGCTGTTATAAGGGATCAGTGGGATTTCAGTACTTTCAATGCTATGCATCCAGTATTCCTAATGCTATCCATCCAGTATTCCCAATGCTATGCATCCAGTATTCCCAATGCTATGCATCCAGTATTCCTAATGCTATCCATCCAGTATTCCCAATGCTATGCAATGCATCCAGTATTCCCAATGCTATCTAAGCATCCAGTATTCCCAATGCTAAGCATCCAGTACTCGCATCCAATCACTTTGTTTCAGGACCTTCTATGCGTTTCACTTTTCAGGCTTACAGGTACCAACTCTAATAAGATGCAGAGAAACTGGTACCAACTCTAATAAGATGCAGAGAAACTGGATTTCCAATGATTGTTTGTCCAGGAGCATTTTGGGTTTTATGAAGACTAAAAGTGTGTGACCGAGTTAGAGAGAGACAGAGAGACCGAGTTAGAGAGAAACAGAGAGAGAGAGAGAGAGAGAGAGAGAAACAGAGAGAGGGAGAAACAGAGAGAGAGAGAGAGAGAGAGAGAGGAGGATGGCACTGAGATAGCAGCGGAGGCCTGTCGGGCCAAGCACAGCGTCAACTCTTGGCACGACCGGAGCCACTTTATGAAATGCAGCTGGGCTGTCGGCACAAAAGCGCTGCCCAGACAAATGCACTTCCTGTCAGGGCAAAAATGAGATCTCATGTTGACATGAGAATCAAATTAAACCGTCTGCCATCAGAACAGTGTCTACCTATTCTTGCAATACTTAACTTGCCAGATATGTGTGTGTGTGTGTGTGTGTGTGTGTCTGTGAGTCTGGCAGGTTGGGTTTGTGCGTGTTAGCGTGTGTGTGTCTGAGTCTGGCAGGCTGGGTCTGTGTGTGTTAGCTTGTCTGGCTCTAAACCCAAACAGTCTGGCTGGTGGACTCGGTCCTTGTTCCGATCCGCTGTCAGATTCAGTCTGCCAAAGCTGAATGGGGAGAAGCAGGTCTGGGGTCAGACTCGTGCCAAAGAGAGCCTTGACAGCTCCTTCCTCTCCCTTAATTTAAAAACAA
>NC_055976.1:28757703-28840203 GCF_018492685.1 Alosa sapidissima | reverse complement strand
TGTGTGTGTCTGCTTCATGGTACACTCCTAAGGGGGAACCTGTTCTGCAGGCTGCATATTTTCCCCTTCTGTGAATCTGCGGGCTGCCAGAGTTGACACTGGCGGAACCGGTTCTACCGGTTCTCCAGTTCACCTGTTCTCCATCACAGAGGAGGAAGGTAGCATCGCCCTGAAACCCAGGTATGAGTTTGGTTTCAAACACACACACACACACACTCACACACACACACACACACACACACACACACATACAGGCCAGTGACCATATAGGAGTTATGTAAGAGGTCAAGACACTCTGCAGATCAATGTGAAGACGCTGCCATGTCTCCCAACAGGACAGGAGATCTGCATCAAAGCAGCCCAAACACACCAGGCCACACACACACCTGACCAGGACCTGACCTCCGTGGCCTGGCCATAATAAACCCAAACAGGCAGTCCTGAGTGACACACTGATTCTCCCTCAGGTGTGTGTGTGTGCGTGTGTGTGTAGGCCAGATTTCTGTAAGGGGAGAGATACACAGACTGGGTGTGCGTGGATTTCAGGGTGCTCGGTCAGGGCAGACCACCAGTACGTCCAACTTAAAGCAGCACATAGGGCTCGCTGAAGCGCATGGTGTCTGGTGTGCGCCCTGCCTGTCTGGCCACAATGGGGAAAGAGGAGTCACTGGACGAGGCACAGAAAAGATCAGGACCAAAGCCCCAGCACAGGGAGGCAAGAGAAGCCTTCACAACACCACTGCCACTGGGAACACACCGGGGCATTCATCAGCCTAGAGAAACCGGTCTCACAAAACACACAAATACCACACACATGGAGAATCACACTCTCTCTCTCTCTCACACACACACACACACACACACACATAAAACACAAACACACACACATAAACACAAACACACACACACAGTCTCTCACACACTCTCTCACACACACCTCTCTGACTGCATTATCAGTCTATTTAAATCCAGTTAGGGCAGTGTCGTGTCTGCATACAGTATTCAGGAAGTCAGGAGACATGTGACGGCCAGGTAAGTGTGTTGCCATGGTGGGTAACCATGGATGCAGTGCTTCTGTTCCCTCAACACCACTGTTTACCTCGGTGGGGTCAGTGACCGTGAAGCTGTACAACATTCTCTTCCATTGCCCATTCAAACCTTCAAATGTCACCTGAACCAGGTGGAGCTGTCGCTTTGAGACATCCAAAAAGTTTGTCTGAAAATCACATGATGTCTGTGGTCAGAGTGCCGATCCCTTACTTCTTATCAAGATGTCACAGAGATAGAATATCTGTCTTAGCAAAGACTCCATTAGGCTCCACCAGTGTACCGAAACTGGACTGTCATCACCATAGTCCAAAATAACTTCAGATACAGTAAGACAACCTGCCAAAGGTTTCTATATGTGTACTGCTATAGAACAGACACACTGGCAAAGAGCCATGTTGTCTGTCCTGGTGACCTCAGACAGTGTGCAGCTTTTAACCTGCCGGGTTAGACTGCTGATGTGACCGAAACACTGAGAAAATGTGAAGCTGGTCGTGAGTTTCACAAGGGGCTCGAATACCGGAGATGCACAAAAGCGAGTGGGACAGACGAGACGGGAGGTTTCAGCTCGAGGAGAACGATAAGCCGTTTCAATGCGGCATGATAGGTAACACCCGCACTGCTAACAGAGAGGTGACCGTGTTCACACCTTGACAGCAAATATGGAGCAGAAGCCCAGAGCGCTCTCTGGATCACGTCAAAATAATGTTTACCACTATAAAAGGTGTGACAAGTGGCCATGTAACGCACCTACATGTATTATGTTCCATTGTATTGGCCTATTCAACATTACCTGAAGAATGCTGTATATCGACTATTCCTTTCCTATTTTTGTTTTGTCAGTGCACTGAAACGTTTGTAAAACACAAATAGTACACTTCAGTAACATAAATTGCCAAACTGTAAAAAACTAGCTGCAGTCGGCTGTCATAGGCAGCATTTTTGCCTGATTACGAAGCGAAAGTTTCAGTGTTTACTTAGCTAGAGCTACGATTTGATAACCAGGATATTTTCTCCAAATCTCTGAAGAAGATGCTTCTCACAATTTCCTAGCTCGGACCGCAGATTCCATGTAACAGTTTAATCTAAAAACAATGCCAAAGGCTTTCCAAATGACTTACCATTTTGGCTTTGGGTAAACAAGCAGTCCTCAGTGAATGGCACGCAGGCTTAAGACGATCGATGTGACAAACAGGTGTATTTTCTGAAAATGTGTCCTTTTCCAAATACCAGTCCGTAGATTCAAAGAGGCGACAAAGTCCAGCGCACAGCAATAAGCCAGATGTTCTCCCTGAAAATGTCGGATTGAATGTCCTCAGGACCCGTATTCCCTGTCCATACTGCGGAGCTGCGTTCGAGCTACGATCTCGACGCGCAGTGGCACAGACTACTGTCGCGTTCCAGGCGAACTGGAAAGTTAAACTTCGAGGCTGCTGGCTGACGAGATGGACGGCGCGAACGATCCATAAATGGAGAATTCGCCTTTTGCCTCTAGCCAATAGGAGCGACCTATCGCCGCGACACTCCCGGAGGGAATCCCACCAGATGATTTGGGTTGGATTTGGAGTTAGCGTCATCATGTAGCCTACACATAGTAGGCTATGTGCTATCAAATGATGGTTAACAGAAGCAGATTCGAAATCATGGGGAACAGTGTGTCATTTTTGGAAGAAAGGAAAGCTTATTCTTGGTCAAGTCCATATTTGTTATGTAAGAGATTTGGCAGAGAGAAGTTAGTCTACTCTGCAATTCGTTCTGGATGGAGAAGGCTTGTTACATTCAAATATTAACATAGCCTATTCTATAGGCTACCATACTTCATTGCGTATCTGACAAATGCAATTAGGCCTACATGTTTCAGTTGTGATGTCAGTGTGCTTCCACTCGAAATATTTCACTATAGCCAATCTAGATGTTGTCAATTAGAACTAGGGCTGCAACAATCAATCATTAGTCTAGTTGTCAAATATCACCAACTATTTAAGGCTACAGGGTTCATTGGTTTGTATAATTTCTATTATTTATTTTATTGTAAAAGAAAATACCTCAAAGTTTGTAATTTTATTTTATCCTCCATTACAGTAGCCTAAACTAAATAGGCCATCTTAAGGTTATAAGGCAAATTAACATTAACATAATTAACATTTGAGGACAACATTTTTGTTTGTGGTGTTACAAAAATAATCAACAGATTAATCGACTATGAAAAGAATTGACAATTACAACAATGGTCCAGTGTCAGATCTGAAATTTTAAAATTTCAACCTTTATGTAATCTGTTTAAGATATGCCACAGCAAATATTCCCTGTGATATCATACAAAGAGAAAATATGTAGGTTACATGTCATGAGAGGCAAATGTTATTGCCAATAGGTTCCCACCCGGAAAAGGATTTTGGAAGGCTTTCTTGGAAAAGCAACACTGTTACCATGATGTCTCAGATTATATGAGCATATATCATTTAGTCAGGACTTTGATGTGGCCATAATTACAAGTACTACTTTTATGGAGGAAACATTACAGTATGTGAGATAACAACAGCCTCATCCCTGGAATAGAATTGGAATGCAGGGCTTAAAGGATAATTCCGGTGTGATTTTGACCTAAAGTGTGTTGAAATATGATAACGAGTGTGAACGTATGTCTCATAGCTCACCTCGGCTTGTCCCCTGCACTTAGAAATCTGGCGCTAGTTAGCTAATGCTACCAACACAGTGTTTCGTTGTGGTGCCTCGGGCATCGGCCTAGCCATGCAAATAAATCACTGTTTTACACCATTTACGAGGCTCAAAGTAGCTCCATACTTCATTGGTAGACTTTGCAGCAACTGAATCCATGCATTTCCATTGAATTATTTTTGGAATCTGATCCCTTATCATACCTGTTCGTTCGTACTCGTCGCTCGACTTATCGTGACTAAATTCAAGATGGCGTCGAATGGTAAAATTCCTTAAGGTACTGTCTGTATAAATCGTCTTGTATAAACTACCAGTGCTTTTTCAAAGTTCTCTATGTCTCGTTTTAAATGTCAAGGCCCTCGGAAGTCTACCAATGAAGTATGGAGCTACTTTGAGCCTCGTAAATGTTGTAAAACAGTGATTTATTTGCATGGCTAGGCCGATGCCCGAGGCACCACAACGAAACACTGTGTTGGTAGCATTGATTTCTGAGTGCAGGGGACAAGCCGAGGTGAGCTATGAGACATACGTGTTTCAACACACTTTAGGTCAATATCACACCGGAATTCTCCTTTAAAGCAATAGAAATGTCTGTGCCTGAAGTTATCAGACATTTATGAAGCAGGGTTGTGCACAATTTGAATTGCAATTCTGCTTCCTGTTTGCTACCTCAATTGAAATGCAAGTGAAATTCAAGAATTGAATTTGAATTTATAAGCCAGTTTCAATTCAATTCTGGAATTTTGCACAAGCCTGTTATGAAGACATCTGTAGTCTCATTGCCTATTTTCAAATCTTAAGCATACTAGCTCACGCCTGAATTCAGACATGGTGCCTGAACACTTGGATGCCTTGGCCCTGGGAATGGCAGCTTCTGCAGTGGTCAAGAGGTTAGAGGTCAGGTGTGTGTGTGTGTGTGTGTGTGTGTGTGTGTCAGAGTCAGATGGTGTCACTGTTGCTCTGACAACCTCTTGATTCCAGTCAGTTTAATTAGAAGAGGTTCACACCAGTGACTACTTCTGATGGTAAACTAGAGAGTGACTTCTTTACTTCTCACTTCTGGCACTTCAGGTGATGGCACAGTAATGTGAGCCTCTGGCGCCCCCCTCAGCCTCAGATCAGAATTGCACCAGGAACATAGACTTCAGGGAGGGTTCTGAACAGTTCACACTGGAGGCAATGTCTGACTCTTGAATGGATCCATTCTAGATCAGATTTCAATCCACCCCTCATCAGGCACATATGTGCTCTAGAAAATATCAAACACAGTTATGTTCTAGATTAGGCCCACATATGTTCTAGATCATGCTACATGAGAGCAAGATCCACCACCCCACCCCTTGCCTCAAGTGGTGTTTTCTCCCTCTCTGTAGATGCCTGATGGTTATTAGCCTGGATCCAAAAGATTAAGGGCCTGGCCATGAATAATGTAATGGCCCAGCTCGAGGAGCAGCACCAAGCATGCATTTGAAAATCTCACTGCACGCAATTGGACACTATACGACCAATGTTAACTTACTGATTCCGGACTTCGACGCAATTGGATAACACCACGACTGTCATCTGTTTAGCTCGCCTCTGGCCCGCTTATATCAGATACACAGATGTGATTGGTTCTCCGCGATGCAAGGGGCAAAAGTAACGTGCATCATTACTCATTGCCAGAGTCTCTCGCTGAGCAAATGCTTCCGCAAGAACTCTGGATTCCCAGAGTAGATGGTAATGTTTGTTGCAAGGGAACAAAATCACAGGGGCATCATGTTACAAACTTGATGCTGTGTGAAAGACTGATGATATTTGAGCTCAATAGCCAATCAAATGCAGCCCTTCAAACAGCCAATCAAATGCAGCCCTTCCTTCAGTGCTCCTGAGACATGTCGTGCCACTTGGCCCAAGCCCTGAACTGGGCACAAACACCACAGATTGCTTATTGCTTATTGTCATATGTATTATAGATTATATGAGGGAGAGCCAGGGCAAAACCTCATTCAAATTTTAATTGCATTTTATTGTACAATGTACCTTTAAATGCACACGACGCAATAAACCTGAATTTTGAACTTGAAACTTAAGCACTTCTGAGCTCACACAGAACAAACAGTTGGAGAAACTTGAGCAGAATTCAGCTGAATTTGACAAAAAGTAAAAAAGTGTTTAAATCATAAAAGACTGGGCCTTGAATACCACAGGAATAGCAATGAACAGAAACATTGACTTAATTCTACAGTCACCTCTGAATGTGTCACACTCCTGGCTGTTTAAGTCAGTATTTTTCCATGGCAAGAGCATGAAGCAACATTAACCATTTATTGTGCATTGGTGAGCCACACACAGCAAACCCTTTTCCCTGATTGGCCACTTCCCCTCTTGTACTTCAGCAGAATTTGTTACCAATCAGATATTACCAGATGCAGTGTACACAATGTGGTTGCTGTCTGACAGCAGCTCACGGTTTCCTCAGTCTGAACTCAGACTGTGAGCAGCAATGGGGTTATTCGGCTTTGCTATACTGACACATCTCCTCCTGAAATGCTACGGTAAGAGACATTTTGTTGAAAAGGCATCATTGCATTACGGAAACAGATTTGTGGGAAATACTTTCTCATTTCTTTATGTCCTTAAAGAGCACCACTGCTTTGAAAGTGAAGTGCCCAAAAAGGAATGCAAAGCTTTCAGGATATACACCCTGCAGAGCTACAACAAGGAGTTAAATGAAGAACTTACTCTCAATGTCATGCTTTAACTTGTACATGTCATGTTCATTTGTCACTGATTTCTGTTGATTCAGTCATTATCATGTTGGAATGTATAAAAGTATTTAAAGTTGTATATTGTTTATGTTAACAACATAAACAATATTTATGTTATGTTCAAATGTTTATGTATATTGTTTGAACTTAGAGAATTATTTCAATGTATGGTAGGCTATGGATGTTGATAACCAATTGAATACCCTTGTAAATTAATTGAAATATTAGTTAGGACACCTAATTGGTTGTTCCTGTTTTGCACTTATTGTAAATATGTTGTGCTTTCTTCAACAAAGTTACTCTGATGAAGGTCTTAGGCTACTGACCGAAATGTCAATTTATCATTTAAACCGGCTGTACCTTGGAGTAATGCACTTTTATTTTTTTCTTTGTTACCCTGAAGTTGTCCTTGCAAAATAGCTGCACCTGCAGAATAATCCATCAAGGTGTGCAGGCTCCTCTCTGTTCTATGTACCATTAGTGTTGAATGTGATGCAGTAGAGTGTGATGTGATGTCAAAAGTAAAGGAGATACTGCTGATTGGAAAGAAAGAATCCTCTGAATGCTGAACTAATGAATATTTCTATTGTTTAGGGCATACTTATTTCTATCATCAGACGGATGACAATGATGATGATAGTAAGATCACCTTGTCCTGTAAGGCTTCTCTCTGGCGGATTGACAACCAGGTGGATTGTGATTGGGATGAAAGCCAGACAATGATAACTGACACAGTTCCCTGCTCACAAGGATGTGGTGGAGAACTGAACAGCCAGGTGGATTTAGACAGAAGGCAGAAAGAAATAACTCCCAATGGGTCCCACCCAGAAGGAAGTGGTCTACAAGGTCCTCTGTGCTGTTGCTCAACAGAATGTGGTGAAGATGGAACATACCAAATAGAAGCAAGAAGTGGATTCTATGCTTGTGTCTGTGATTGCACTTTTCAGCCAATATACTCATTCAACCCTCACCCTGATGTTGTGGACACTTACATTGTAGCTGTTGGAGGTACACAATGTGAGCTGATATTTTGTATTAGTTAGTAAAAACACCGGACTATGTTTTATGTGGAATGGAAATAATTGCACAGTACACTGCTATCAGCTGTAGCAACCACACCCAGTGGTCCCCTTTGGCCAGCATGGCCATATAATGGAACAGGCATCACAGCCAACACATGTAACAATAAAGTGCAACACACGGATAATCTCAACTGTACATCAGGGCTGTAGTACTCGAGTCCGGTCTTGAATTCGAGTCCAGAATCAAGAAATTTTTTTTATTGTCTCAGTCTTGGACCCGCTGGTATTTGGACTCGGACTTGTCTTGGTGTTGGCCACTGGTATTGCCAAATTTTCTACTTGGTCTTGACCAAGTCCAACGCATGCTTAAAATATATCTATTTTTCTAAATTAGAAATTAGAATTTTTCATTTATCTGACCATGATCAGACAAAATAGATGTTTCATTTATTCAAAATTAATCTATAATGGCTGTGCTTTGACATTACAGAACTAATCTTTTACCTGAAAAAGTATAAAATAGTGTAAAAAGAAAATTACATAGTTAGTAGTGGTGTTGAGAATTAGTTTTCTGTTTTCGGTCTCTCACTTAGGGCTTGGTCTAGAACAGTTTTGGATTCAGTATTGTCTTGGATTTGAACCTCTTTTGACTCAGTCTTGACTTAAGTTGGTGTTGACTACAGGCCTGTCGTACATGCAACACACAACAAGGGTGTTATCATACACATCAATACGGGGATAAGCACATTAGGCACAACCAAAGAGAGACTAAAGAAGCTAACATATACACCATATGGTAACTCAAATACAACTACAATAACTGACATGTACACATTATCTCATTCACACTTTCAATCGCACAGGATTTTGGGAACACTCATTCAACAGTAGACACTTACAATCACCAACGGCACAATATTTTCAGAGATTTTGTACTGATGACATTATTCTTCTTGTCTACAGTTGAGCATGAGCTGCCAACTCAACAGAATGTAACTGAAGGGTCAGCCATCCTTCTAAGCTGTCTCTTCACAATCCACCGTCGTTGGTCCTATGTGATCTACTGGCTGAAGGTGAACAGTGGAAATGGGAGAGCCACCTGCATATCGTCCTGCAGCAGTGAGGGCCGTCATGACCAGATCTGCTCTGAAGACGCACGCTTCACCTCACCAGGTCCTTCAAGACGTAACCTGCACTGGACCTCTCATGATGTCAGTATCAACAATAGCCAGCTTAACGACAGCGGTGTTTACGTGTGTGTCCTGAACAAGCTGAAGAGACGGAGAAAAAACAACATTGATGGACAAAACACACAGGACCAAAGTGAGCTGGACACAGAAGACAGAAAGAGAAAAAGACACTGGATTGTAATACGCAGCATCACAGTCAATGTGACAAGGAACAGCCAACCAGAGCCAACCAGGAAGAAGCCAGGTAAGAGCATGCTAGTTAAGAGAATGTTAGTTCCACACTGCTGGAAGCCAGGTAAGAGCATGCTAGTTAAGAGCATGTTAGTTCCACACTGCAGGAAGAAGCCAGGTAAGAGCATGCTAGTTAAGAGCATGTTAGTTCCACACTGCAGGAAGAAGCCAGGTAAGAGCATGCTAGTTAAGAGCATGTTAGTTCCACACTGCAGGAAGAAGCCAGGTAAGAGCATGTTAAGAGCATGTTAGTTCCACACTGACTGTGACGCATAACATAATCATTATCATCATTGTTATCATGATGTTATGATCATAAAATGTTGTAGTACCAATATTCGTAGTGGCAGTATCAGCAGTGTGAATAGCAGTAGTTGTAGTTAGATGGTAGCAGCAGCAACAATAGTAATAGTAGTATTTGTATTGATAAGGCTGTTTTGTGTCCGATGTCAGTATGTTGAAATCTTTGAAATGCATTTTCAGTCAGATTTACAAATACAATACTGCTCACTGTGTGGGTCTCTTGTTTCTGATCTGCAGGAGCTGATGTGGGCTGGTATGTGGCTGGTGCAGTCCTGCTCATCATTCTAATTGCTGTCATACTTTTGCTTGCAAGACAAAAAATGAAGAGCAACAAAGGTAACCTTCAGTTCATACAGTATATCATGAAGCAGGGTTAGAAACCCAAGATGTTGAACGCACTCTTTCATTTAGTTTATGAACGGAGTTGTTTATCAGGGGTTAAATATTTCCAGTTAGGAAGTATCTCCGTTTTACAGTTGTGTTTATCTCAGAAACGTTTCATATGTTCCTGTTTTAACATGTTCCTGTTTCAACAGCAAGTCAATCTCTAATGATGCAAAGGTACACATTTTCTTCTTCATTCAGAGACAGTAATAAAAGCAGCGTTATGTGTTTCTGGTGTTATTTTGTGCTCACTTTGTTCATGATATCTCCAGGAGTTGCCATGGGGACCAAGGCACCACTGAGCCAGACTGTGAGTCCCCTCCCTCTGCTCACACACTGTCAACACGCACAGTGACATCACTTCTGTCCTGTCTCACACACTGTCACCACGCACAGTGACATCACTTCTGTCCTGTCTCACACACTGTCACCACGCACAGTGACATCACTTCTGTCCTGTCTCACGACGAGTCATATTTGAGTGACAAAATTTATTTTAATGTCAAAGGAAATTTAAAGATGATGCCAAAACTAGTTTATAAAAGCAAACCTAAAACAAATATGGAAATAAGGAAACTCCCCCACCAAGAAATGCTCCTGTTAATGTGTGAATGTTGGGAGCTATTTTTGGTGTGTGAATTTGCATTTTTTTCTCTTACACTTGCTTTGACTCTGCACTGAACAAATACATTTGACCTTTGACCTTTCATTTTTTATAAAATGCAGCATCATGTCACTGGATAACAGGGTCTGCTAAATGAACGAATGTAAATGAATGAATGTATATTTTACACTGACCCCCGACACTGTTCTCCATAGGCGCTCCCTATGCAGTGGGCGTCCGGCAGCATGAACCGTACTCAGTAGTACACATCAGGAAACAGACGGACAGTGTTGGGTCCACTCCAGCAGGACCCAGTGGACAGTCCTCAGATGTGCCTGAACCATATTCAGTGGTTCATTTCAGACCGCAGCCGGACAGTGTTGGGTCCACTCCAGCAGGACAGACTGCAGACGTGCCAGAAACCTATTCAGTCATCACACCCAACAACACACAGTGAAACAACAGGTACCTGGAACTAGACTCACAGCGGCAGTCTGGACCTTTGACAGACGTTAATATGACCAAACGGATGTTATGACCAATTCTAAAACTGATAGTTCCGGTCCTTGATTGTGATTGGCTGAATTGTGTTCGATGCCGTTGTAAAATCCAACATACACCTTGACCGCATTTCGTTCTATATTACTGCGCTACCATAACTTGATACAAAAGTTAAAGTAGCTGCGTCTCGACGTTGCTTGGCAACCATTCAATTAGAGAAAATATATTTCTTGGCGGAAGAATGATTATCTATGAATAAATCTTTACATTTCTAGTTGCTGTGCCTTCACTTTATGAAATTTTGCCAGGTATTTATAGTAACAGTTTTAGAAAAGCAATAAGCCAGTCGAGTCCGTAGGTTACACTGACTTTACAACAGCTAAGGGGGGTTTTAGGGACTCCGCTAGCGTGTCCTGCCTAGCAACGCCCCTTAGCTGTTGTAGAATCAGTGTAACCTACGGCCTCTCGGGGCTTATTGCTTAAACGGATGTTATGGCCAAATTCTATGGATGCTTGAGAATCTGGATGCTCTCCTGAGACAGTCATGAATGCTGTGAAATTACAACCGGGTCCAGCCTCATTAGCCAATCACAAAGCATCCACAGTGATGGACATATATACCATCCAACCAATTTGTTTGTGCCTCTCCATCTGGTGTAAGTTCAATTTCACTGGCAAAACAGAAGGCCCCATGTAACAGACTATTATATATACTGATCTGTCCATGTGGAGAATAGGGAAACAGCTTAACAATGCAATTATGTATATCTGCTAGCCCATTTGTGTATTAATAGTTTCCACTGACATTAATTAGTTGTATGGATTTTCTATTTGATATTAAGTAATACATTATTTCACGTGTTTTATCAAGCTATGTGCCTGTTTAATAAATAAACATTAATTAGCCTAGGCCATATGTTTTATGAGTCACACGTTGCTTACTGTGCTGTGAGAGACTGAGAGGAAGCAAAAAGAGACCTAGAGAATGGCGGCGATGTGCACCCTATTTAAAGGGGGCCAGTACAAGAGAGGAGAGGTGCTTAATGGACATTTGTAAAATAGTATTTTTTTACTCTTAAGTTTCTTTATTCTCTGACCCTCACTGTTTTGTGTCACTGATTGTGTATTTTATCTCTTCTTTTTTATTGTGTGCTTTACTCCTTTTATTTGTTGTGAAGTAAAACAGTTTGAGCTGTTAAATAAAATGTTACTTTATGATTTTAACTTTGAAAACTGCTTTTCTCTGTAAATATATATACTGTTCAAAAAACTTACAGTTTTCCACAATTGTTAAAACACATTTTTTGAAACCTTCCACCCTTTTCTGCACTCTCAAACTACATTCACAGAGTAGAATGTCTGACAGTTCTTGCAAAACAAAACACTCACCTCAAAAGTTTTACTTGTGCTCAGAACCAAACAGTGTCAGAGTACCGATCCAGTGTATGATTGTAGTGTTCCCTTAATTTTTTTTAGCAGTATATATGAAAAAATTAAAAATCTAGTTCTTCTTTAGTTGTTTTAAGAAGTGGTGACATCATATGGAGGAAGGAACTTAAAACTTTGTGTAAGGTTTAGATCGGGGTGTCAAAGATACGACCCTTAACAGTCACCAGGGGGAGCAGATGGAAGGAGCACAAAACATTACAGATTCACATCCAGTTATCATCGACTATGTTATCATCAATATCTCTGTGATATAATTAACTACAATTAACTACAATCCATCCTCACAAAACTACAATCCATCCTCACAAAACTACAATCCATCCTCACAAAACTACAATCCATCCTCACAAAGGAAGATGCAGAAAAGGAAAAATGCAGTTTGCTACAAAATTATTATTATTATTATTATTATAATTATTATCATACTGTATACTTTCTATGCTGGTGAAAAAGAGAAAGACTGACATGGAAGGTAGGGTATTTCAAGAAAGAAGGAGCAGTATATGACAGCACATGATAAACCAATAAACCTATATGCCTTATTTGCTCATAAGTGGGTAAAGGATTAAATCAGCAAACAAAAATCTGATAACCATGCAGAAAATGTAAAATGACGGTGCCCATGAGGTCTCGTTAAAACAAATCTGGCCCACATCTGGCCCACTGCCTATGAGTCTAACAGCCCTGGTGTAGATGGTTTGTGTTTAACATTTTGCTTTCTCAAATACATCACAAGGGGGCGCTGCTGCTACATGCAAACTACTCTACAACCTCTTGGAGCCTGTAATCTCATGTGTGTATAACAACACAGTGGTGTCATGCTGCACATGACTGCTGAGGTGTCTACAGAGACCCAGCCATGCCTGTATTTTATGACATACTTTACACGTTTGTGTTCATGCACTTCAGTTGTTCTGTGTCTATGTTGCACTGACTGCAGTCCTCTAGAAATTACATTACATTAATTTATTGTATACCCTTATGGAGGAAGGACTTTCAAAGTCAGATAGATAGATAGATACTTTATTGATCCCCAGGGGAAATTCAAGTCAAAATCAGCATCTAAACATGAAAAGACACCAGCCTAGTGGGTATTTCACTCTCATGACATTACTTAATTCAACACACACTCTTCCAGTCAGCAGTGTGTCATACACATTGTCATCAGTGTATGAGTAGTATAGAGTTCATACTTTGCAGTTGGTTGATAGTGGCAGATTGTAGAATGGTAGTGATCATATGATCACAATGAATTAAACATTTGAACATTTAAAAACATTTTAAAGTAGATATCACCCCCACCATCGTTAAAGTGACAGCAACAACAATATGTTTTCCTGTTAGTGTTCTGTGTGTGTGTGTGTACGTTTGTGTATGTGTATTAAAGAAGGTTCACACACCAGTGACTACTTTGGATGGTAAACTACAGAGTGACTTTTTTCCTTCTGGCACTCAAGGTGATGGCACAGTAATGTGAGCCTCTGGCGCCGATGCTACCAACAGCTTTTTCAGTGGTGGTGCTTCGGCATCGGGCTAGCCATGCAAATAAATCACTGTTTTACACCATTTATGAGGCTCAATGTATCTCCACACTTCATTGGTAGACTTCCGAGGGCCCTGACATTTAAAACGAGACATTGAGAACTTTGAAAAAGCACTGGTAGTTTACTTACAAGACGATTTATACAGACAGTATCTTCACGAAGTTTAGCCTTTGCAGCCATCTTGAATTTAGTCACGATAAGTTGAGCGACGAGTAAGAATGAACAGGTATGATAAGGGATCAGATTCCATAAATAATTCATGCATGGATTCCAGTTTCTTCCAGTAGCAGCAACTGGAATCCATGCATTTCCACTGAATTATTTATGGAATCTGATCCCTTATCATACCTGTTCATTCTTACTCATCGCTCGACTTATCGTGACTAAATTCAAGATGGCTGCAAAGGCTACATTTCGTGAAGATACTGTCCGTCTATCGGTAAGATTAAAAGCAGGCTCTATGTTTCTGTTTGTGTTACACTTTCATTCAATATTAAAATGTTACTCCTGGATGAATATAAGAGCTACCAGGCAGGTGGTGCCACACAGGGCAGGCAACATGAGTCTGCCCTGTCAAAAACCTCCAGGGTCAAGTCCTTTTTGTTTTATTTGGCAAGTGGTCAAAAGGACCTCTGGACCTGGAGGTTTTCGGACAACAGAGCCAAAATCCGGGAGTAAGTGCAGCCTTCTTAAAGGGGTGATAGAATGATGATATAGGGTATTTTGTGCTGGTCCTTAAGGTCTCTGAATAGGGTGTGTAACATTGGTTGGGCTGAAAATGGCATATGTGCTGTTCTATGCGCCCTAATGCAAGCCTGGTTAAAAGCCCTAGAATGAAACGAGAGGTTTTCTTCCTTTTATGGTATGCTCATGAATATTTAGATGAACTGCGTGCTGATTGGTTGGTTTACAACGAGCGAAGCTCCGGAGCAAAGACGCAAACATGGCCGACAGCACTCACTGAAACAGCCAAGGTGGAAATACTATGGAGACATAGGTGTTGAACAGCATATTTGAGCCTGAATCAGAGGAAGAATCTGAAATAGAGGAGCAACCAGTCGCCCATAGATTGGAAATGACTACTTCAGAGTGGGAAGTTTTGTCATTTACTTGAGTTTGCCACACATAGCCCAGTTAGCTAGCTGTAATACCAGTGCAATACTCGCACGTTAGTGTCGTAGAGTAAGCTAAACATTGTATTAGGTTCGTTTTTAGCATTGTAAGCAACAGAAGTTATTAATTTGCACACAAACAAATGTTTTACAACTTGTACCCTTGTGCAATTTTTGTCAAGATGTCCAGTTAGAAGCCAGCTGAAAAGTTCGTAGCCAGTCGTGGGCAGTTCAGGCTATGCTGTAGTGAAAGGAGTGCTGCTTGCAAGGAAAGTACTCATTTTAGTCAGTATGTACAGTATATTCTCCTGCTGAATAGGTCATCTGATTAGGAGGTACATACATTATTGTAGTGGTAATATGCGATCTTACAACAGGACGTACAGTTCAGGAGCTCTGTGCAGTTCGTAGGCTATATGGCTGAAGTGAAACGAGTAGCCTACTGCTCGCATCAATGAAAATATTACGTTTGTGTCAGTAGGTCTAATGTACTCGTGTAACTACTATCCTGCTGATTAAGTCATCTGATTATCGAGATTTGTACCTTCTTTCCATGTAGTAATGTATGATCCTACAACGGGACGTCCAGTTAGCTGGGCAGGAGCTCTGTGCAGTTTGTAGCCTATGGCTGAAGTGACTTTATTTTACATGGCAAGCAGCCAAAAGGACCTCTGGACCTGGAGGTTTTTAGACAATGTAGCAAAAATCCGGGAGTTAGTCCAGCCTTCTTAAAACATTGTTTGTAAATGTAGTCTGTACTGCATTGTTTGTAAATTGTAGTCTGACGTAACACATAACTAAATCCACATATGTCCTTCTGCAGATACGTCGCCATATTCAGGAGAGCGGGAGGGCTGTAACAACTGCACATTTTTATTTGCGCAATGCTGCTCAATTTTTGATTTACTTTCGCAAGACACCCCCAAAACTGAATCGACTGACAAATGCACAGTGTGTCTCGCATCCTCTAAAAGGCAATCTCGGACCTGAGGCGGCACGTCACCCTCCATCAGGTCAAGGTGAAAGCCACCAAGTGATTTTCCTTCCAGACAGTGTGTGTGTGTTTTGCTCCATGGTGCCAAAGTGATTTTTGTGATCTCTCTTTTGTCACATTGTCCTTTAAGACGCAGTGGAGGCAGATCTGTCCAGTAAGAACAGGACTCGGTTCTACGGGCTGTTCTGCGCCTTTGCCGTGGCGCTCTATGGCCACAGGCCTGGGGTCCTCCAAAACATGACCGTGGCCCAGGTGGAGAGGGCTACATCATCAACGTGAGTGCCAAACTCTCAAAATGTAGCCGTAGTCCATTTCTGCAGTGTTTGATAATCCGGGGGTGTCTGGGACATTTGGGAGCAATTTGTTTTTCCATCCTCTGTATTGCAGATCGACGGCCACAAAACGACACAGGATTTTGGGGCGGCCCAGCTCTACCTCCACCCGGCGGAGTTCCAGTGGCTGGAACGCTGATCTCCATCCGGGCCAGGGCCCAGCCGTCCCCCAAGAAAAACCTTGTGTTCTACACACTGGGAAGGGGGCCGGCTAAGAACCTGGCGGCCTATTTGCCCTCCTTCACCGACGTCCGGTCTGCCGTCTCTGCCTATGTGCGTTTTGCTTAGTGTTGCACGGTGTATCGATACTAAAAAGGTATCACGATGCCTTCACGCAAAAACGATACGATTTCCGACGTTTTTAGAATACTTGTCGATACTTACGTAATAATAACGTATCGATACTTTATTAAAAACGTATCGATACTTTATTAAAATAATAACGTATTTGAATCTTAAAAAATATATATATTGACCTACCTACCGACCCATTTTTTTTTTTTTTTTGGCTGTTACTGCAAACAAGAATATTTTTAAGGATGGCCTCATGACTGTGAAAATGGCTGACATTGAACCACAGTGCTTTAAATGAGAGCCCCCAGTATCAATTGAAAAAATATAATGTCCGCAACACTGCTTTTGACTCCCAATTATTTAATGCAACGTTTCGACCCTGCTGGGTCTTCTTCAGCAGGGTCGAAACGTTGCATTAAATAATTGGGAGTCAAAAGCAGTATTGCGGATATTATATTTTTTCAATTGAGTATAGTTTTCTTTTGTCCTGCACCTGCCAGAAGGTGGGATGTGCGCACAATAACTGTTTGCTGAACGTCTAGCCCCCAGTATCAGTCATCAAGGCATCAAAATCTGCCACAAACACTTACAACACACAACATCACTCATAAACACACACACACACACACACACGGACAGAATCACCACTGTTCAAGAGACGATTTTGGGGCTAAATGTGCTTTTTCTCATTTGGTTGTTTTCTGTTTGTTTAGAGCAGAATGAGCCACTGCTGCTCAAAGAGCCCATTTGGGTGAAATAATTATTATAATTAATGTTATTATTATTTACTATAGGGTTCTAGAATAAATAAAACAGTGTGTTTGAAATAATGGAATTTGTGCTCTCTCATGAAGCTGGGTCGATGAGACATGGGGAGGGTGGGTCTGTTGATCGGGGGGAGGGGGCGTGGCGCCACGAGTAGTTCAAGCAGACATAGGACTTTCATGTACTTTGATCAGGGGGGAGGGGGCGTGGCACTGTGCCAATACCACGCCCCCTCCCCCCTGAGAAACAAAGTCTCACTCCTTGCAAACATCAAAACTTGAGAGCCCTGAGGATAGGCTACCCGAAAAGCGCTATTAAAGCCCACAGCATTAGTGTGATGTACAGTATAGGGTAGCCTATACTGTACATCAGATGGCCTAAAGATTAGGCCCCTCTGCATAGCATTCAGTAATTTCAACACTGACCTTGATCTAGCCTAGTTTGGCTATTTAAAGCTACTTTATTGCCAAACAACAACACAATGTAAATGAACTATAACAAACAATAAAGGATTTAATCACACAGGTCTACTATTTTACTGACTATAAAAAATAATAATTATGTAGTAAGTTTAGAAGTTTAGAACCCAGAATTGACCTGCACACTTCAAAAGTGCACCGAATTCAACACAAATGACTCAATACACTTGGAGGAGGTATGAGTCCTTTCTTTTCCAGATATCTTAGGATTTCGCCTTAGTATCGTTTCAGTATCGAGCATCGTGATATTTATGGCAGGTATCGTATCGAAGTCATAATTTCGGTATCGTGACAACACTAGTTTTGCTTTTTCTTTACATTCTAACACTGTTCCCTGTACCATAAATATGGCATTTTTCATCAGATTGCCTTAAGATCTTATGATATCCTTCACAAAAAGGCTTTTGAACTCATAGAATTTATTGAGACTACTTTCTTTGAATTTTGGGTGATTAATTCAACTTAGAAACACTTTTGTTTACGATCAAAAAATGACTGCCATAGGAAATGAATGGGAAAGAGTATCATTTTCATCCAGGAGATAAAAAACATCTCCTTACACACACTCCTACAACTTACCACCAATGTTCCCACACACACCCACACAAACAGACACACATAAAGTACACACACATGTACAGTACACCCACTCACAGAC
Source organism: Alosa sapidissima (assembly GCF_018492685.1). Classification (NCBI taxonomy): domain Eukaryota; kingdom Metazoa; phylum Chordata; class Actinopteri; order Clupeiformes; family Clupeidae; genus Alosa; species Alosa sapidissima. The sequence continues at coordinate 28,821,865 of NC_055976.1, read as the reverse complement.
ACACACACTCAGTACATGTTGTCAGTTCATGTTGTCATGTTGCCACTTGTGCGTGTGAACCACCAATGTTCGCACACATGCATTCACGCACATTCAGAAACACACCCACACACAGTTCATGTTGTCGCCACATGTGCATGTGAACCACCAATGTTTGCACACACATGCATGTATGCACACACAGAAACACTCACACCCACACATTTACACCCACTCTCTCACACACACACACAGGTCAATGTTAAAGGTTAATGTGTTGATGGCCTAGAGATGCTCAGTGGTAACCTTTTTCTTCTTTTCTATCCAGGCCAAGATTGTGCACCCTACACAGATAAGAGACCTGGGGCCTGTAATACGAACAGAGCTTAACCTACCCAGATGTAACCCAGGGTTGACAAAACCTGGTTATCTTAAGTGGTGTTAATCGGTACTACGACGCTGATTATGAAGTTGATTTGTTGAGCCGGGGTTAACCTCATTGGAGTTTGTGCGCGTTCACATAAAAGGGGCGGGTTGCAGCGCAAGTCACCACTTTCAATGATGACGCGATCATCTTATTTTACGGATGAATTATTATGACAAGTTATGAGGAATTAAAACCCACTCTACGACAAAAATCAAATACGTCGGCAGTGAACAAAGCAAGGCTGTTGGCAACGTATTGCAGATCGGGTAGCCTAAATGCCTAAAAGTAAAGTTTTAGATAGATAGATAGATAGATAGATAGATAGATAGATACTTTATTGATCCCAGGGGAAATTCAATTTATTCCCACATGTTCTTCAAATATGTGTTATGGAGGATTAGTAGCTTGCGGAATGTCTGAAATGAGTTGAAATAATTAAATAGCCTATTTTGAGTTCATAGAAAGGCCTACAGATGCAACCCAATTCAGAAGTGGGCATATAGATTACAGTAATAAGGATAATGTAACGTTTAAGTAGCCCCCATTGACTGATTTAGTGTATGCCTAATCCTGTGAACATTTCAGATGCAACACCATTGCCAAACGCACATGGCAGCAGGTGAAAATGAAACACAAAAACATTATTCAGAATAGTAGGTTTATATAGTTATAGCTTGCATTAATATTTCTTAATTATGAAAACATGTAGGCCTAGCTTATAGCCTTGGCCTCTGTTTTACAGCTAACAAGAAAAAGGTGTCTTTGAACACAACTGTAGGAGGAAAGGCACCAGCGTGTTTACAGTAGCAGAAGAGTTGAAGTGGAAGGCCGATTATGGAGGGGGTTGAGGGAGGCATTCGGTCGGATTCTGGTGCTGTGGAAATGTGTAGCCTTTATGTGCAGGGTACAGTAACATTCAATTCAACAAGTTTGTTAAAATTGTGGCTATTCTTGCTCAGATTTTCAGCATACTGTAGGCCTATGTCCGATTTATTTTCGGACATACAGTATTCTTGCATCACCGATGGAATACATGAATGTCCACGTACGGGCATTGCTATGAGACGTCTTCCTAGATCATCTGACAAAGATAACGAATTCCCTTGGCTGACAATATATATCTTCATAGAGAATATCGTCCGGGTAGGCTATATATATTTTCTGGCGGTCTCTAAAACCCCTCGCCCTGCGAAGAGAGTCCCTCACGATTTGCGCTCCAATGTCTAGATCATCCAGGTACGCCGACATGTCTCGGGAGAAATTGTTAGTGGAGGGGTGGTAGTTATAAAGGGTGTGGTTAACGGAAACCTCGGGTTAACCAAGAACATAACCTGCTCGGAGCAGGTTTGAGATGCAGCGTAAATTGCCATGGCAGCATACCTCGGTTAAAACCTATCCACCTTCTGTAGTACGGGTTAATCGGGAAGTTACGCCACACGTGATCAAGTTACTCTCGAAGTTACCCAGATAAGCCAGTAACCCCGCTTCGTAGTACAGGCCCCTGATCTGTAGCTATATGTGCCACAATCCAGAGACGGCGGACGGGTACTATGCGCTTGTACTGAATAGGGGCCAGTCCAGGCGCATGCGCCAGTATTTTGAGGAGGCCACCTCCCTCGCCCCGCCTGATGCTGTGGAGCTGGCCTACCCAGTGCTTGCCACAGCCCCAGCAGCAGCCCCAGCCAAAGCCGGGGTTGAGAACAATGAGGCCAATCTTCCTATCAAGAGAAACATATCAGAGAAGAAAATACTTACCTTAGTCAATGACCATTTGGTTATTCGTTAATATCTCGAGCACCGAAGGTCGTAGAGACTTGAAACCATGATCCGTCCCACATAATTCGACCACAAGCTTTCCACGGTACCACCCACAAGTTTGTACGAAGTTCGGTTCATGAGCTACGGATTTTTCAAAATAAAAAAATGAACCTTTGAACACATTTCCTGACGCCGTACAATGTCGTACCATTGAAACGGGCGTGGTTGATTTAGTGGGGGTAGAACTTGGTTTCAGGTCTCTATGACCTTCCTATCAAGAGAAACAAATATGAGAAGATTAAATGGAAAAGACATTTTCATCAAATATTTTTATTTTTGGTATTTGTTCTTTTAAAAAACAGAGGATATAAATAGGGGTGATCTGACTTGAGTGCCATTTAGAGCTACACAGATCTAGTGAACAGAGCTATTGGGTTAGGCATTGTTGCTATCAAAGCTAGATCATGGAATTTGAGGATGTGGACACAGATTGTAATCGAGCTGGAGAAACGTACAGCAATCAAGGCAGGCGTGTCTTTCCTCTTTTTCCCGAGAAGCTGAAAGTGACAAATCACTACTATCTCCACAGGAAACTCTGCAACTCTGCCATCAATCATTATGTTAAGCCTGCCTAACGACTCTATACACGATTTGATTGGCCTGATAGAAGTTTAATTTTTCAAGCTCACAAGCCAACGGAGAGTTGATAGACTAGCCCTGGAAGCAAATGTAATTTGCTGCCGCTAGGGTGCGTCTAGATTTCTAGGCTAGTCTGGAAGAGGAGCTGGAGGAGATGAGGAAGGAGATGGAGGAAGAGGTAAGTTGAGTGTGACTTATGCTAGACCTTAATGGACATATTGTGTTATGACTTTCTCAACACTCAATGTCAGTTTTCTGTTCATCTCTCCTCCCCCTAGCTTGACGACAAAGTCCCAATGGAGTTGAAAAAAGTAAGATGACTTACTTTTACACCTCGATGGACATCAATCTCACTCACTGCCAGTTGTTTTTTTTATGCTTGCTCAAAACTCAGTGTCAAGTTTTTTGTTTATACTTCCTCAACAGACACCAGAGAAGACAAAACGGCTTCGGGTGACCTTGACACCGGTAAAGTTGAAGAATGTCTCGTCTCCAAACAAGACTGTGGAGAGGACGAAGTGTGTCTTGAGGAGGACCAGACGAGCCGTCCACTCCGCTGACCCTTCTGCCACCACCACAGCCCTCCCCTCCACCGATCCCTCTAGAGGTGGGTCGGTCGCGAACGAACTAGTTATTTCGAACGGGTCTTTAAAATGAACGACCTGAACTGGTTCGCCTTTCCAGTTCTTGTTCGTTCTTTCGTTTGTCGCTGCATCACACTGACCTAGTGCTGCTGTGAATGCCTATGGCCCAGCTTCCTAAGGCGAGAGCCAAACCAATCGTATGCTGTTGTCTGTATTGTTTCTAAAACGTTCTCATCGAATTAGCCACTGGGAGAGCATACGATAAAAAATAACGATAATGGTTTACATTAACAATTCCATTTTACATTTCAATATTGGCATTTACATTTAAATATCTGTCTAATGGTAAATGTATTTTGTGTCATTCGTTTGTTCTCACGCCAAGACCCCCCAGCTGATTTTTTAACTTCGGTCTGTCGTTCTCGTTCAGGCAGTCACTCGTTCTTGGCTAGAAGCAGAGTGATTATGGCTCTGTAGCCCATAATGAACACCTTTTTAAAAAAGAAATTAGCTGATCTAGCTGTAGTCTACTCTATTTACCTTCAATATATCAATTTAATGTCAAGGTGAATGAACACATTAGCTACTGCTGCTTTGTCTAAAAGTACACATAATCATGAAGTTGCAGCTATATATTTGCCGCTACAATTACAGTGTTGTGTTGACTGTTTGTACAAACGAGGAGCTGAGAACCTGCATTCCATGATTCACCGCTGAACTACATTGTAGGCTACCGGAAATGCGACTGAACGAACAATTCAGAACGAATCATCTTGGCGAACTGAACGATGCGAACTGTGTCATGAGAACGAACGATAAAATCCACCTCTACTCTGGATTGAAACTTTGTGCGTTCATAGATGACGTTGCGTTTCGGGATAAAATGTTCCTCAAATTTGGCCATTACTACGACGTAGTTATCGACATCAGCGCCATTATCGAACACAAATGACCTGAATATGTGCTCGGCCTCCGGTCCCATTGAATATATCAGGGCATTTACCTGCACTGTTCCCTTATCCTCCGTAAGCAGTGAAGCGACTCGATACCTAGCGAACCTCGGTTTCTAGTCAGGCCATGCTTCGGGCTTGGAAAAGTCTAACTGCTCCGGGGTGGGGGGCGAACTTTGCCATGTGGATGCACACTTTGGTCCTCTAAAGCAGCGGTCCCCAACCACCGGGCCGCGGGACATTCCTAACCGGGCTGTAGCCTACGACAAGAGTAGGCTAAAATGCATGCAAACTAAATAAACTCAATTCGCAATAATGTCACATTCGCAATAATACCCACTGACAATGGTGAGCCAGATACCTCAAAGAAAAAGAAGGGTCATTCAATACGAAATATGACGAGTCATATTTAAAATATGGTTTCGCAGAGACCGGTGACTCGCATGCACCAAGTCCTTTATGTGTGGTATTTGGCGATAAGTTGTCAAACGAAGCAATGAAAACATTAAAGCTAATTCGACATCTAGAGTCCAAGCATCCTACACTTAAGGACAAACCCCTTGAGTTCTTTGAGCGTAAGAAATGCGAGCAAGAAGGACAAAACACTAGTGCGTAAAGCAACCACATCGGTGAATGTGGCTGCGCTAAAAGCCTCATAGTGGCTAGTCGGATTGCTCAATCTAAGAAACCCTTTACTATTGGGGAAGAGTTAATTCTGCCTGTTGGTAAAGGCATGTGCAATGAACTCCTTGGGGAGGCTGCAGCTAAAAAAATAGCTCAGGTACCGCTTTCTGCAAGCACTGTCCATAGGCGAATTGATGATATGTCAGAGGATATTGAGGCACAGTTGTTAGAGAGGGTGAATAGTTCACCGTGGTACGCTATCCAAGTCGGTTGGTTGCAGGTCACTGGCCAGAGTGTTAGAGTTGTGAGAGCCGCTGCAGAGATTTCTTACAGAAAAAAAGTCACCGTTAGCTGCATATTTTAGTGATGAGGGCTGGGTGTCAAAACTCGCTTACCTGTGACATATTCGGGTTGCTTAATGACCTCAACCTGTCACTGCAGGGGAGAATGACGACTGTCTTTAAACTGGCAGATAAAGTCGCTGCATTTAAAGCCAAGCTTGATTTGTGGGTACGACGAGTGGATCGGGGTGTATTTGATACACTGTAAAAAGTAAAACATTGCTGTTTTTCATTTGATATACTTTTTTTCATCCCAATAGCCTAAAAATATTAGATTGTTAAGTAAAATTACATTTTGTAAATTGTGTGTGTCCTTCAATCTATTTTCTTAGATTGATACAATATAAAAGTATAACAACAATATAATTCAAATTATACATTCGATCAAATGACTTTTATCGATCAAGCACGATTCGCGCATGCGCACACATGAAAACTCGAGAGAAACTTCTGGAAGAAGACACTGAAGGCAGAACTTGAGTGGACGGTTGTGTTCGGCAGAACAGGAGGACACTTTGTCAGGTAAGGGAGGAATTAACCAAAATGACACGTCTCCGTTATCCTTGCACTTTATTTCAGTACTTACACTATAATTTTAAGGTGACTAGTTATGTTTTTAAAAGGTGACTTCCTTGGCACCGTTTTACTGATAGCCAGGTTAGCTAATGGCAGTGACCGTTAACATATACGCTTATAAGCGTTTGCAGGATAGCACGACCTACAGTAGCTAATTTAGATACACCTATGCTGTGGGTGGTTGCGTTTCTATAGGAGTCCGCTGTCTTGGTTTGTATAGAAATGGATATTAAGTGACACATACACGCAAGACGGTGGAAATACGGGACCGGTGGAAATAGGGGCAGTTACTATAGCGATGTTAGCTCGCAAGCTAGCAAACGTTAGCTGATTCTAACATGACGGTTAACAAACGGTTTTGGTTAACATTAATGCTAAAAACAGTATTTTCCTAATTAATTCCAGTTTTCAATTGGCATACAAAAGTACTGTAGTTCTTACCTTGGATATGATGACGGCAGAGTTTGTACAGCTTGCAGTCAGATGCATGACAGAAAAGTGACGGTTGAAGTCACCACCAGTGGCAAGGAGTTCGTTGAAAAGTCAGTCAGGGGTGGGGGATGGGTATGCTGTGTGTGCGCATGGGCTTATCGAGAGGCAAAGCATAAGAAATCGTGGAAATTATTAGGCCTGCATATTTTAGTTACATTAAAATGACTACCAAACTGATTTTGTAGAAGTGTTAAAACATAGTAGCCAAGCGGGCTATTACTACTATTCTGATTATTAACATTATTGGTTCTCGTATAGTTTGACGTCAATTTCATTTGAAGCCTTGTTCCTTAATTAAATCAACATTGGTTTATCAGTCACCCACGTTTTATAGACAAGTTACAACATGATTGATCCATTGTTACGTTGGCCCACAATGAAGCTTGTAATGTTAAAATAGTATGAAATTATACAAGTTTAACAAGTTTAATAAGCCTTTCTTATGTGTTATGGTTTGTAGCATATAGTATGTATTTATTTTCATTATAGGCTATTGATTGAATTGTTGTTTATTATTGCTATTCTTCTTAATGTAGGCCTACTTCAAATTGTTTAGGCTACTGTTAAATTTAACTTTGTATTGTTGTTATGTGGCAACTCCAGCTGAACCGAATTCGTTTTGGCAGACAGCATTGGGGACAATGGGAAAGCAGATAATTTAAAATGTGGACTTTATTCCTCCAACAGATCTCATGCATATTATACATAAAAAGTAGGCTATACCTACAGACTATAGCAACTATAAAATCTCAAAGATATCATTGAAATTTAACCATAACCAAAATAATTAGGTAAGTAGGCTAGCCTTGACCTGAAAAAGGTAGTCTTTACACTGTAAATAGTCTATTTTTGAATGTCCCGAAATTAGATAGAAATCAAAAGGCAAATAGCCTATCAGTGATGTTTTATGGTACGTTTTGGGCGTAGGGCATGTGTGACTTAATTAGGCAGATCTTGGGCCTAGGCTATCTATTATGATAGCCTAAGCCTATCCAAGGGTGGAGACCTACCCAAAGATATCCAGAAATGGTGTGTGTGATTTGGGTATGCATACCCCTGATATCTCATTGGCATATCAGGAGTCAAAATAAATCAATATTTTCACTGATTCTTAAAAACTCAGGATATGATCAAAGATGCTCCTGATATGCTGCATGTCATAAAAAATATCCGGTCAGTATATCCCCTGATTCAGAGCCTTTTCACCCAGTGTATCTCTCTCTAGAAATGTCTCATGTCAGTGAGGGATCTCTACAAGTGTGTTTGTGTTTTATGTCTCTAGTCTCCAGGTGCTGATGGTGTGATCAAGGCAGAGCTCTAGCCGAGAGGGGTGGACCTCATTTTACATAGTGCTACAGTATATAAACTACACACTTACCTTCGAGAGTAATAACAAAAAACTCATCTGTATCTTTACAATGGGCTGACTAAAAATGTCAGTGTCCTACGAAAAACGTGTTACTCATGTGAATGAGCAATATAAAATTAAACATTTAAATATGGTACTAAGAACTTGTTTTTTTATGTTATGATTTTTTTTTTAATCTTTGATGATGGATCATGTGTTCCAGCAAAGCATGCATGCCATTGGTGAAGAGTTTGTGTAGACATTAAAGCTCAAAGGAACAACCTTAAAGACTAAAATGTCTCCTCACCAAATACAGGATGTGGTTTTTCTCAGTAGTTGGGGGGGGGGGGGGGGGGGGTGTGGTACAGTTCTTTCCACTGACATTAGACATTATTACAATTGCTGAAATGTCAGAGGACTTTAGCCAAACCACATTGACCTATATTATGGCCAGACCACACAGCCTCTCACACACTTCCAGAATGTGTTTTTGGACAACAACAGAGAGACAAAAAACAAAAGAACCAGATTGAAAAAAAACAGAAGGAAAAACATTGTCATCACAGGTTCACAGATGAAAGTATGCTTCCACTGTCTGAGCTCTGATTACTTTCCATCTCACTGTCTAGTTTCCACGCTATGATGGAGACGTGTATTTTGGTCTGCCTAATCTGGCTCTTTATCCAGTGCCAAGGTAAGCAACACTACCTGAACTAGGTAAATGACATACATACACAAATTAAAATGCATAATAATGTTAACATAAACATATTGATATTGGTTAATCTAATGTTTAAACATACAGTAATGGATATACTGTAGGAATATGAAACAAAGTATGTCAATAATATTTTAATTTGGTGGTAGTGATGAAATGCTTCCTTTATAGAAAGAGTAGGCTACTATAAACTATGTTTTTTTTTGTGTGTGAATTTAGGCAACACTTATTTTCACTATCTGACTGATGAGAACGCCTTAACTCTGTCTTGTGACACATGCAAATGGCAAGTGGACACTGACTTTGACCAATCGGTGGACTGCAACCTGTCCAACAGTTCAGACGCCTGTGAACAAGGGTGCTACTCCATGGGGGAAGAGCTCTGCAAACAGATAGAGGAGCATAAATCGGATCACTGCCAACTTACTGTCAGAAAGGGGTTCTTTGCCTGTGTCAGTGCCTTTGACACAAGAACGATAGTTCCATTTGAAACCCCTCCTCACCATGTAGACTCTTTCCTTGTTGTGCCAGAGAGTAAGTTTAAATGGTGAATCTGCATTACTAAATTAAAATGATTCATAACATGACCAACTAGTTGTTTTTAATGACATGTTTTACCTTATTCCAATAGTGTTCTCAAAACAAATGACTAACATCACTGTACGAGTGTCAGAAGGAGAGTCAGTCACTCTGACATGTGATGTCATGGAAACAAATCTGTTCTTATTTGAGCGACACACTCTGCTTTGGATCCGATCCAGCGTGGACAAGAGCAGCTCTTGTGCTTCCTCCACCCAGCTGCAGAGGCCTGGAACTCATAACCTGACTATCGCCAGTGCTTCTCAGGCTGACAGTGGGCAGTATCTGTGTGCCGTGCAAACAGAAAAGATCCGTGTGTGGAGAATAATATCCAACATCACAGTCACTGTAGACAAATCAGCTGAAGGTAAGCCAAGGGAAAGTTCTGTCCCTAACAGGCACAATGAAGTTAACTAAAAACATCATCATTTGTTTACAGAAAATGCTTTCATTTTAATTTCTGTGTATCTATCAAATAAAGGAATAGTTTCCTTCATTTGCATGTTGTCTTGGCAATCTGCAAATTAAGGAAATTGATTGACTAATTGCAGTCACCATGGACAGACTAGGTCAGTTACTTTGGGAGGGTATTGATCAAAAAGACTCCCCTTGTTTAAAGCAGACATATGGAAAAACATATTTACCTTAGCTTTTTTGAATAAGGAGAGTTCAGTGCATGGCCACAAAGCTACCATGAACCGGAAACACAGTTGTCTCCTCCTTTGAATGCAAATCTCATACTTGGAAATGACCATTCAAAAATGGGCGAAACTGAACAAATACACAATGTGACGCCGAACACAGGCTGTGATCCAAATCATCCCTCTGATCACCGTCCACCAGATACCACTTTGACATGGAGTTCAGGTAGAACTTGCTGTAGCCTGTTGTGAATGGTCTTTGGCACCCAACCAGCGTAAAGCTGACTTAATTAAACATGTGGGTGCTAGCCGTGGGGGCAGCCGTACTGGTTAGCGTTTCGGACTTGTAACCGGAGGGTTGCCAGTTCGAACCCCGACCAGTAGGAACGGCTGAAGTGCCCTTGAGCAAGGCACCTAACCTCTCACTGCTCCCCGAGTGCCGCTGTTGTTGCAGGCAGCTCACTGTGCCGGGATTAGTGTGTGCTTCACCTCACTGTGTGTTCACTGTGTGCTGAGTGTGTTTCACTAATTCACGGATTGGGATAAATGCAGAGACCAATACAACCAGATGAGCACGAGGGGGCGTATGGGCCATTTTATTCTCCAGGCTAATAGGGTTGTAAATGGGCTCGTGAAATAGCATCTGAGCATGTTTTTGACAGACAAAACATGCTGCACATATAAAAACAAGTTGCATACCTTCCATGTTAACATCACAAAATAAGGTAAAATACTGTGTTCATCCACTCTATGCCATCTTAAAATTTTGGTGGTGAGAATAAAATGTCATTCAACTTGTTCAATTCAGTTTTTAGGACAGTTCTCTGGCAAATGTACTTGAAGTCCTGTTTTTAAATGACACTGTATGATTGAATTTTGATATGAATGTTGACAAATTGTGCAAGTGATTACAGTTATAGACTTTATCTGAAAAAAAGGAAGTGCTCCCTATAGGTGATAAAGGGCTGCCCATTGCTCAGAGTGTGCTAGTGTGTGTGTTTGCTCCTGGTGAGCTCACTGCTTCTAGTGTGTGTGTGTACACTATTGGGGGTGTTCAACCTTGTATAGCGATGCGCAGATCTGGCTGCATCTTTCAATACAAACATACCTCACGTTTAGCCAGATATATGTAGTGCTGAATCGATCGATCGCACCCGCTGATTTCATACCAGACCAGAAAGCCAACATTTTCTTCCTACAGATAGTTCTTAGTTGTTATAACTTCTCTGTAGACTTTCAAAGTTTAGGCCTACAATACTTTGGTTTGTCTGTAGAAATCCTCAATATACTACAGTGTAATTATATTTTGAGCATTGTTAGTGGTATAAAAGTAGTTTCTATAAGGGAGGCTATTGGTAACATAGTGTCATGAGCTCTCTCTCTGCCTGGTAACACGTGCTGATTGAAGTCTGATGACCTCCACCTGTTCCTGCTCTGCTCTGCCTCACCCTCGTTACCTACCAGCTGCACTGCATTCACCACTCATCATGCCCTCTATATAAAGCCTTGCTTTTCAGTCCACACTTGTCAGATCGTCTGCAACCAGCACCAGTTACCTGCCTGTTTTTGAAAACGCCTCTGACTCTTTGCCTGTGATCCCGGACCCGCTCGACTACTTCTGTGTTCTCCAGCCCCGGTAATCTTGACCTGCCTTCCGTCCCTCCTCTACGAATACCGCCTAGTCCTTGACTGTACTGCTGCTTCGTTTCAATTGCTGTTGTGTGGGTGTTTCCCCCAGGACTTCCCGGATCATCCAGCTCCTGCCATCGCTGTTCGGCTACTGGGGGAACACACACACGCAGACTCTTGGAACTCCTGTACCCCCCCCGGAACCCCTGAAACCCCCTTAACCCCCTACCCTTAAATAAACTTTTGAACGTGACGCTTTTGTGGTCCTCGTCCTGTTTGGTGTCTGACAGTACGATCTGACCAAACATGGACCCAGCGCACGGTCGAACCAGCATGGAAACCGACGAACCAGAACCACCCACCGCCATGCAACGCCTGGGAGAGACAGAGAGAGAGGTAAACCGCAACACTGCTGACATTGCCTCCCTACTTCAAGCCGGCTACCAACAGCGTCAGCAGTTCCAGCAGCAACAGCAACAACTTGCAATGATCATTCAACTTCTCACCAACCTTTCTCCTCTGCCTGCTCCCACCGGCCCAGCCCCAGCCAGCCTGCTCACCGGCCCAGCACCCGAGTCTCCTGCCCAGTCCACTGCTGCCGTGGCTGCCGGAGCCCCAGAACCCAGGATCGGCAATCCAGAGCGGTTCAGCGGCGACCCAACCCAGGTACGGGCGTTCCTGACGAGCTGCCGTGTCCAGTTTACCCTGCAACCCAGGACTTTTGCCACTGAAGGGGCGAGGGTCGGTTACGTGATCACTCACCTGACGGGCCGAGCTCGACTCTGGGGAACGGCGGAGTTCGAGCGCCAGACCCCAGCATGTGCAACCTTCAACCTATTCGCAGAGGAGATGCTCAAGGTATTCGATTTGGAATCCACAACAGCCGAGGTATCTCGGACCCTGATGAGTATTCGCCAAGGCAGAAGGACTGTTGCAGATTACTCCATTGACTTTCGAACTGTGGCAAGTCGGAGCTCCTGGAACATGGAAGCATTGGTGGATGCCTTCCTCCACAGCCTGGCGGACTACATAAAGGACGAGCTGGTTTCCCATGATCAACCCCCCACTCTTGATGAAGCCATTGCTCTGGCTGTCCGCATCGACCGCAGGATCCAGGCCCGCCGTCGTGAGAGAGGGCGCCAGAGTCCTTCCACCAGCACACGGAGTGTCCCAACTGCCCTTCTGTCCGCACCTGCCACACCATCTAGCCAGCCGGACCAGTCTGAACCGATGGAGATCGGCCGCGCCTCCCTAACCCCTGCAGAGCGCCAGCGACGCATCACCTCCAACTTGTGCCTGTACTGTGGTGGTGATGGTCATCGAGTCGCCACCTGTCCAGCAAAAGCCGGAGCTCACCAGATGTAGGAGGAATCTGGATGAGCTCAATGAACATTCAGCCCTCCATCAGCCGTAAACCCCTCATCCAAGTCTGTCTTCACCTGTCTGATTCCACCCACACCCTGGCAGCCCTGGTGGACTCTGGCGCAGAAGCAAACATTATTGACACAGGACTTGCTCGTCAGCTGGGCTTGGAAAGCCATCGCTTGTCCACTCCTGTTCCAGCCCGGGCCCTGGACGGTCACGTAATTGGCACAGTTACCAGCATCACAGCCCCCATCTCAATGATGGTGTCAGGAAACCACCGAGAGACCATCCGCTTCCACCTGCTCAGCTCTCCAGGCCAACCCCTAATCCTGGGCTACCCTTGGCTCCGTCTCCACAATCCTCACCTCGATTGGGCCTCCGGAACTGTGAAAGAGTGGGGAAATGCCTGCCACCTGACCTGTTTGCGTGCTGCCTCGCTGCCCCCCGGCTCAGTACCCCCCAGCACTGCCCCCGACATTTCTAATGTCCCTGAATGTTACCATGGCCTCCGAGAGGTGTTCAACAAGACCAAAGCCACATCTCTGCCCCCACACCGTCCGTACGACTGTGCCATTGATCTCCTCCCTGGGACTGCTCCACCCAAAGGTCACCTCTACTCACTATCCCCTCCTGAAAGAAAAACTATGGAGGATTACATCAGGGACTCCCTGGCAGCTGGACTCATCCGCCCGTCTTCCTCTCCTGCTGGTGCCGGGTTCTTCTTTGTGGGAAAGAAAGATGGTTCTCTTCGCCCCTGCATTGATTATCGAGGTCTGAATGATGTCACAGTGAAGAACCGGTACCCTCTGCCTTTACTCACCTCTGCTTTTGAGTTGCTCCAGGGATCCACTATTTTCACCAAACTGGACCTTAGAAATGCTTACCACCTAGTGCGAGTAAGGGAGGGTGACGAGTGGAAGACTGCATTCAACACCCACACCGGCCATTATGAGTACCTGGTAATGCCATTTGGCCTCACCAACGCCCCAGCGGTATTCCAGGCGCTGGTGAATGATGTGCTGCGGGACATGCTGAATAAATTCGTCTTCGTGTACCTGGACGACATCTTAATTTTCTCCAGAACTCTGTCCGAACACACCCGTCATGTCCAGCTGGTTCTTCGACGGCTCCTGGAGAACTCGCTCTATGTCAAAGCGGAGAAATGCGAGTTCCATGCTCAGACTGTGTCATTCCTGGGATACATCGTCGCTGAAGGCAATATCCAGATGGACCCCGCAAAGGTCTCGGCAGTTACCTCCTGGCCAGTTCCGGGGAATAGGAAGAAGTTGCAGCAATTCCTCGGTTTTGCCAATTTCTACCGGAAATTCATCCGGAACTACAGCTCCGTCGCCGCTCCCCTCACAGCTCTGACCAGCATCAAACACCCCTTTTTCTGGACCCCAGAGGCCAACACAGCCTTTCATACCCTCAAGGCCCGGTTCACCACTGCCCCCATCCTCCAGATGCCGGATTCAGACCGGCAGTTCGTTGTCGAGGTGGATGCCTCAGACGTGGGAGTCGGGGCCATACTCTCTCAACGGGCAGAGGAGGACAACAAGTTGCACCCCTGTGCATTTTTCTCTCGCCGGCTTTCACCTGCAGAGCGCAATTATGATGTTGGAAACCGTGAGCTGTTGGCTGTCAAGCTTGCCCTGGAGGAGTGGCGTCACTGGCTGGAGGGGTCCACAGTTCCGTTCCTGGTCTGGACCGATCACAAAAACCTCGAATACATCCGCAATGCCAAACGTCTTAACCCCAGACAGTCCCGCTGGGCCTTGTTTTTCACCAGATTCAACTTCACCCTGTCATACCGCCCAGGTTCTCGGAACACCAAGCCGGACGCTCTCTCCCGTCAGTTTCATAAGGATGACGCCCCTTCCCAGGAACCTGCATCAATTCTGCCCGATCCCTGCGTCGTAGCTGCCCTGACCTGGGATATCGAGGAGGAAATTCAAGAGGCCCTCCGTGACCATCCCAGTCCCAGTGCATGCCCAGACGGTCGTCTCTTCGTCCCAGAGAATTTGAGGTCCCGGGTCATACAGTGGGGACACAACTCCCGCCTTGCCTGCCACCCGGGCTCCGCCCGCACCTGCCATCTCCTTGCCCAGCGCTTCTGGTGGTCTTCTTTGAGAAGGGATGTCCGAGAATTCGTCCTTGCCTGCCCCACCTGCAATCAGAACAAGTCCTCCACTCGGCCCCCCGCTGGTTTACTCCAGCCCTTGCCTGTGCCCACACGACCCTGGTCCCACGTCTCCTTGGACTTTGTAACTGGCCTCCCACCATCAGGTGGGATGACAGTCATTCTCACTGTGGTTGACCGGTTCAGCAAGATGGCACACTTCATTCCCCTCCCTAAACTGCCATCTGCCAGAGAGACTGCCCAGGCTGTTCTTGATCATGTCTTCCGTCTACACGGGCTGCCCAGGGATGTTGTCTCTGACCGAGGCCCGCAATTCACCTCTACATTCTGGAAGGAGTTCTGCCGTCTTCTAGGGGCCACAGTGAGTCTCACCTCTGGGTTCCACCCCCAGTCCAATGGTCAATCCGAGCGGGCAAACCAGGAGCTGGAGAAGGCGCTGCGGTGCATGGTTTCTCGCAAACCCCAGGCTTGGGCACAACAACTGATGTGGATAGAGTATGCTCACAACTCCCTCACCTGCTCTGCCACTGGTATGTCACCTTTCCAGTGTGTGTATGGCTACCAGCCCCCCCTGTTCCCCAGCCAGGAAGGAGATGTGTCCTGCCCGTCTGCCCTCGCCTATGCCCGCCGTTGCCGTCGTACCTGGTCACAAGCTCGTGCCACGCTACTCAAGTCAGCTGTCAGCTATGCCACTGGGGCTAACCGCCGAAGATCGCCGGCACCCGCCTACCGTGTTGGCCAGAAGGTGTGGCTGTCAGCCAAGGATCTCCCACTGCGGGTGGAATCGCGTAAACTGGCACCTCGATTCCTCGGCCCGTTCCCTATCCAGAGGGTCATCAGCCCAACCGCAGTCCGGCTCCAGTTGCCAACCTCCATGAGGGTGCACCCTACTTTCCATGTTTCGAAAGTCAAGCCGACGCATGAAAGCCCGCTGGTCCCCGTGCCGCTTCCTCCTCCTCCTCCTCGCCTCGTTGACGGTGGGCTGGTGTACACCGTTCGACGCCTGCTTCGGTCCAGACGGCGAGGTAGGGGCCTCCAGTATCTCGTCGACTGGGAGGGCTATGGACCTGAGGAGAGAACCTGGGTGCCAGCCAGTCGGATTGTGGACCGGACACTCATCGCCGACTTCCACCGTCTGCATCCTGATCAACCTGCAATCCGTAGGGGCCGCCCCAGAGGGGTCCCTAACCGTCCTGCCCGCCCGGCTTCCTGTCATGTGCCTGACCCTGACCCTGTCTCGGTACCTGTCCCGTCTTCTGTCCACGACCCTCCAGCTCCCTCCGAGGATGAGGATGTTCACTCGGACCGCTCGGAGGAATTCTAGCCCTCCACCGGCTCCCCTCCGCCCTCCCGACGTGGTGTCACTCTTGGGGACTTCTGGGGCCGTCCCTTAGGGGGGGGGTTCTGTCATGAGCTCTCTCTCTGCCTGGTAACACGTGCTGATTGAAGTCTGATGACCTCCACCTGTTCCTGCTCTGCTCTGCCTCACCCTCGTTACCTACCAGCTGCACTGCATTCACCACTCATCATGCCCTCTATATAAAGCCTTGCTTTTCAGTCCACACTTGTCAGATCGTCTGCAACCAGCACCAGTTACCTGCCTGTTTTTGAAAACGCCTCTGACTCTTTGCCTGTGATCCCGGACCCGCTCGACTACTTCTGTGTTCTCCAGCCCCGGTAATCTTGACCTGCCTTCCGTCCCTCCTCTACGAATACCGCCTAGTCCTTGACTGTACTGCTGCTTCGTTTCAATTGCTGTTGTGTGGGTGTTTCCCCCAGGACTTCCCGGATCATCCAGCTCCTGCCATCGCTGTTCGGCTACTGGGGGAACACACACACGCAGACTCTTGGAACTCCTGTACCCCCCCCGGAACCCCTGAAACCCCCTTAACCCCCTACCCTTAAATAAACTTTTGAACGTGACGCTTTTGTGGTCCTCGTCCTGTTTGGTGTCTGACACATAGGTAATAAGTTTGATAGTACACCCAAAAACAGCCCCCCAAAATTCAGATTCTTTAGCACTATTACTCAATCTGAGTTTATAGCAAAATTCTAACTCAAACCGGCTCCTCAACATGTGCTTTAGATTCAATCCCTAGATTCCTCAAAAAAGTATATGGATAGCTTAGCTCCCTTTCTCAAGATAATAAATACCTCGTTAGAAACAGGTATATTTCCGACTGCTTTTATTACCGCTGTGAAACATTTACTTAAGTCAAATCTTGACTATGCTATCCTGAGTAACTGGCCTCTCGGAATGAGTACTGCGAACGGTGAGTGCCCAGACCCTACATTTTAATGTGGGTCTGGCTTGTCAGGTTAGCTGATTGGATCATAAACGGCCACAACAACAAAGAGGAATGGCTGATTCTTTTCTATTATTGTGTTACATGTTCCAAATGTAAAGCACTTTGAGCTGCATTACATGTATGTGTGTGTTTTCAGTGGATACATATCTCTTCCACGTGTGTGTTGTCGGGGCCCTGATAGTGATGGGTGTCACTGCTATTGTGGTGGTTGAGTTTCGGAGAAAGATGACCTCTGAATTGGAAGGTAAAGAAACTATGTCTTATAATGTACAATGTTTAACAAGGTATGGTAATGATTTGTTTTCTATTTGTGACGACCTGCGACAGTTTCAAAATAGACAATGAGAAAGGAACTTCTAATAATGACTGAAATCCCTCTCTATAAACTCCTTATGTGCTGTTCTGTAGTGCTATTCACGTGGAGATCTCTTTGCTTATAGTAGTAAAGGACGCAAGGACGTCTAGCCTCTCTACAAACGGAGGTCTGTGCGTTCAGAATAGGACAGTAGATCTCTGTTAAAGGTGTTGTCAGCGATAGCGCAGGATGTCCCATTTGTTTATGTTTATATTTAGAATTATTAGAAGACGATTTTGTCCAAAACAACGTACATTATATTCTTACCAACGACCAAACGAAACACACCAGAGAGGTAGCTCACCCCTCGCTTCAGCATTCCGAGAGAAACTCCACAAAGAGTTTCGTTTTCGTTTGAGGAACAGGCTTCCCCCACTTTGTTTGTTTTTGGAGCCTGGGCTGCCTACAAAGACCAGGTTTTTTTACAGTGTACTCACAGCATGGGCAGCGGATCATGAGGAGATTCCTGCTGAATGTGACAAATAAATGTATGGGCTTGAAATCATATCATCATACAATCGCTGACTGCACCTTTAATGTTTGATATTCACTCTTCAGTAACCAGAAGTTGATGGTCAGAGAGAGGAGGAGCATCGACTGAAACAGGGGTGGAGACAGTTAGGATGTGCGGCTTACCACATCCCATCAGCATGGTGACATGACAACATCTGCAAAAAGAAAAGAAGCCTGAGGAAGACCCAGACGGGTTGAAACGTCGCTGGTTTTAATAAAAAATGTGTGAGCTGAACTCCAGTGTGCGGACATTCCCTCCTTTTTGTTTTACGCTCATACTTTGTCCTGCACCTGACCTAAAGAAAGGTGGGATGTGCACACAAACACTTTACCAAACTTCTATGTTTTTGAATTGTCCATGCAAATTGTCTGGAAAATCCCAACAGCGAAATGGGGAAATTAAGATTTTCTTTTTTTCAATATAGGCTGGGCTAATTAATCAACAGCCAAAACAAACCATATAGCCTAGGCCTATGCTGTATTCAGAAGGTGATGATAATGTTTCATGTGTTTTAGGCTACATCTTTAAATTAAAGAAATCATTGGTGGTCAATAGTAACAGAAATAAAATGTTGTTCAGCTTGATATCTGTAAAAGTGAACATGTGAAATGCAACAGATTATTTGCTTTTGAGAAAAATGCTTTACAGCTTCAGATGATTTTGAAATGGCTAATCCCATGGGGTACAAAAAAAAGGATGCACAGGCATGGTTGCATGTATTTTATTTATTGAGAAATCTTCCTACTACTAATTTAACTCTGTATTGATGAACATTCAACTTCCTTTGATTTTAAACACAGATGACATTAAAAAGTTTAGATCAATGATATTCTTAAGCCTCTAGTGGTCATTTGAAATGTCTGGAAACAGATATTTTTGTTTAGCAGAATGGGATGCTTTTCAGGGGATATTTTCTGAAGATCAACCTGGCAATGTGTTTTGACAAGTTTTGGTCTGAGTCTTTTTGTTTGAAGGTGCACTCTAAGCAATGTTACGCGGTTCCTAAAACCAAGCCAAACGAATGACACCCAAGCAACATTTTTTAGTTCACTAGCCTCGTTATATTAGAAAAATAAGCCCACTCCTTCATGTTTGGCGTAGGTTTGATGCTAAACATATTTTTTTGAAACACTCAGTTAAGAACTTCAACAATGTAACCAAAACTGGTGAAGGCACAGATGACCTTGGCTGGGAAACATTGAAAGGTCCGAATATGGACCAATACATATCGAAATGATAAAAGATGGCTGTGCTTATTTTCTACTTTGTGAAGTTGTAACTTGTAACATTGACCATTTCAGCGCATTTTGTAGTCCATTTCATGTGTAAGTGTTGATGATGTAATTTACCATAAAGTTTTTCACAATTATCTTACAATTCTGATGGAAATATATATTTGGTCCCTCACTGCCTTTGCTGTATTTGGAACCCCTTTTGCAATATGTTTAGGGCTCTTTGGCTGTGCAAGACTTCAGTGTATAGTGTTGTGCTTTTATAGCTAAATAACAATCATTAATGTTTGTTGTGTTAATCTGTATTGGACCAAACCATTCAGTGCAAATTATGACACTAACTAGTTAAACTAGGCCTAACACTTTTGCAGATTAGAAATGTAACTCTGTACACTAGTGTAACAAGAAGTTAACACTATAAATGTTAATTTTAAGTGTTTACACTGTATGTAGTCTATCTAACTAGCATTTTTTACACTTTATGGAATAGTTATTTAGCCGGCGCGTTTGTCCAAAGTGACATACAAATAACACCAATACATAAATTTAACAGTAAACAAATGAAAAAATATTTAAGAAAAAGCTGTGAATTAAACAGTGAAAAGATTGGGACAAAATAAACACGCAGCATAGTGTTAAAATGGACTCTCACAGAGTTGATTAAACACTGTAAAATTTGAGGAGAATTCCCATTCATAGGCCTAGGCCTATTGATATCACTGTAAACACACACTGATGATTTTGCTACTTAACTGCTGGCCTACAAGCATTCCCAGATAGCAAAATTTGACCGGCCCACCTCTGGCCCACTACCTTGCCTCAGGGTTGCGTGAGTGTTGGCCCAGTTCTGGCTGGGCCTCCAGCCCAACAATGGCCCAGTCACTGATAACTGACACAAACAATTTCCTCTGGCCCAGATGTGGCCCACACACTGTAAAATGACTCTTATTGTTTCTGTTGGCCCTGGTGTGGCCCACACACTGTGAAATGACTGTCATGTATTCTGTTGGCCCAGGTCTGGCCCACTATATAACTGAGTGTTGGCTGAGTGTCGGCTGGGCCTCTGGGCCTGTACTGGCCCACACACTATAAAACTGATCTGACTAAGTGTTGGCTGAGTGTCGGCTGGGCCTCTGGGCCTGTACTGGCCCACACACTATAAAACTGATCTGACTGAGTGTTGGCTGAATGTCGGCTGGGTCCCCGGGCCACATGTGGCCCATTAACTACCAAAAGTAAAAGTAAAAGAAAATAAACACAAATCCAGAACTAGTAATTAAAAGCACAAGCTACTTTTAATAACAAGTTTAACAAACACAACAATAAAACAAACATTTAAAAATTATACAAGCTTTTACATATATACACTTTAGAAATGAAACCAGTTAAAATATACAAGCTACTTTCATCTACAACAATCGACATCTTTCATATTAAAAAACACAAACAATTAAACATTTTAAAACTGTATAATGATTCAAAGAAATTAATTATTCTAAATTAACATTAAACATTTACAGAAATATTCTGTCTCTCTCCCTCACTCACTCTAAAAGAGTAATTCCATTGTCAGTAGTTGTGGGTTGTGAGTTAAGTATTGTGTTAATGCTTTAAATTCTGTATTTTTCTACCATGTACCATGACCTACCCAGCTACACACATGCACACACACTCACTCTCAAAGTATTTTTCAATAGCAGCAACCTTTGCCACGTCCCTTCTCTTTCTGTTGCCTCCACCAGTTTCAGCAGCACTACCAGCCGGGGGTGTCTCCAAACTGAATTTAGGTATAAAAGAATATCACAAGATCATTGTGAAGTCTAAAGCAAGATTTCAACATGTCATCTGTCAGAGAAGTTCTGTTTGTCCACTCAAATATACTTACAGATAGCCACCTCAACTCTCTCAGTTGGGGGTTGATCAAAGAGTTTTTTACATCCATCCTTCAATTTGAGATGCATGGACAGCATGTCATTTCAAAAGAAAAGAAAAATCATTAAATTATTTATCCTTTTACTGTCTGACAAAATATTACTAAAGCCCAGTCTTGCCACTCTGCAGCTGTCTTGGTAACACCTCACTGGTAGTTATTTTGGGCAAATAAGATATTGTGTGATTGTTAAATGCTAATATATTACCAATGACAATCACCAAGAGCAAGACATATTTGTCAACACATACAGACCTGAAGCACAAAGGCTTGTGGACTCTGCTCCAGTTGGTTGGCCATGTTTTCAACAGCGCATTCCTGTTTCCTGCCCACTCCTGTTCTTTGCTGACATAATGGATGAGGCAAACCAAAAGCATCTAAAAATTACACATCACAAAACACAGGCCTAGATGAAAACTGATTCCTATTATTTGGCTCATCTAAACAAAAACATATTACTTATTCTATTAAATCAATGTACAACTTACCAAGAACTCTTCAGGTCTCCTGTTTTTCCAACACAAGAAATGGTTCACAAATGTATGTAGCGTTCTTCATCCAAACTAGTGCAGGTCTCTGGTCAGTGTTGCCTGGATTCTGAGGTGTACATTTCAATAAGTCACAGTAACGTTAGGTTAATGGAAGTATTATGTGTTCAAAATGATTACATGATCACAAACAACCCCTCAGTACAAAATACAGAACAACCTTAAAATATGCCTACTGATTTTGATGAGCTTTACATGACCAGGACAGGACAGGACCCACCCTACCATCTCTCTCACTCACTCACACACACACACAATCCTGCCTGCCTAGTGCCTGAAGTTGGATAGATAACGATGAGATGCCCAATTACCAATCCCTATTCTAAGTCATGCAATACTGGTTCATTGTTAAGCTATTTTTAAAATGATTAGATCACAATTTTCTTTGAAAATCACATAATTGTGCAAGTATAGCTAACGTTACAGCACTGCACGATTTTAGCCTAATAATCATATCATAAACTATCATTATTTCACTGATGAATCGACAGCGTGGCCTCGAGCCATCTGCATCGCTGTGTAGCCTACCCCCAAGCAATATGCAGTTGGCTACACTATTGCCTACACTCTCTATCTGCATATTTCCATTTCCTCTCCTCACACTATGTTGTTGACGATGAGCATCAGAGATGTTGGTCCTCAACAATCCATCATAGCCTACGAGCATGGACCGATAGTCCTAGTCTGGTGACTCTGGTCTAGTGCTTGGACATTTACAGGTTCATCATAAGATATATATGGGTTTTTCTTCCCATTTAAAACTCATGATACTTCCTTGCTTTTCTCTTCTCTTCTAAGCAGATAACATAGATATTTAGATATTTGTGGGCACTGGGGAGCATTCACAGATCCATCAAGTCGCCTGATTAGACAAAGCTACATCTGAAGTTGTTGAGGTGTTTAAAGGGAAAGAGATTCGGGTTTGCGGCAACCACTTTTGTGCATCTCGGTGCAAGTATACATTACTAGCTAACTAACATTTGTAAGGAATTCCTGCCTCTTACGAAGTGAATTGAATTGATGGATAAATTAGTCAAATAACCTGGAACTATGGCTGAGATTTAGAAGTCAGTGTATTCCAGACCACACAAACTATTTTTTTAAAATCTAACTCTAGCTAGCTAACGTTACACAGTGGGCTAACGTTAACTTACGTCCTTCTCTGGGTACAGTCTCACCGCCATCTTGAATTTTAATGTTTATTTCTGAGACTTTTTGTTTTTACAAGCTGTGGACTAAGTACTAAATACCGTTTATGAGAAGAAACACAAACGTAAGTAACAACACCTCGTTAATTTGTCCAGTGGTTTACAGTCAATATGATTGCTGCAAGCTAACTTTAGCTAACGTTAGCTATCAGTGGCTAACTGTTAGCAATGCAACTGACACTAACATTAGCTATCGTGGGCACGACTTTCCACTTAGCATGCCGCTAGTAAACCCCACTCTACTGAGCTAGCAGGGAAGCCAAGCTGGCCGTCGGTAGTGGTGTACTGTTTTAGTTTGCCGTGAAACAGTCTGTTTAGAGTAGTACATATGTTTGACTAGAGGCTTGTTTTGAAATATTAGCTTGAACTTGAGTCGGGAATTCATCCAAATTCACTGATATAGGAAGATTATCTCTCCACAGTAAACTGAAAGGTTACAGAAGGAAAGCTTGCTAGTTATTTTTTGGCTTAGCTAACGTTACCCATGGTAGCCATGTAACTGTTAGCTATGCTAACGTTTGTTAGTTCAGATCATGCCTGCCTAGCTTCCCATAGTATGTGGGTTTAGTTCTAACGTTAACACGGTTGATTTAACAAGCCGTTTAAGAATAACGATAGCATGTTGATTAGGCTTTATGTGAAGGTTTGTCGAGCTCTCATCTGACGTTATGATACGATGCTAGTATCTATAACGTTAGCTTGCGATAACGTTAATATATTGTGTCGTGGCATGGAAAAAAGACAGGCATTGATTGTCTTTTCATCAACCAACCAGTACATTTGCTGACGAGGTTAACGTTAGCACCGGCAAGTAAGAGCAGTTCAAAAGGGCTCTTATGTGGAACAAGTTAGCTAAGCTTCCATTACCACAGTGTTAATAACCTAACCCAAACTAATCGGTGGTTAAGTTTTTCGTTAGCTGCTGGCCGTGGTGCTGGAAGAGGGTTTAATTAGCTAGGGATATCCAGCTGATTGAGCCGAATCCCCTTGATGGAACGACAACTCGTTAGGTAAGTCTATGGTCAGGACTGTGCTAAAATAACCCAACAATCGCTTGCTAATTGCCGATTTAGTCATCACCGGAGATTCATTTTCAAGCTTTAACAGTGGTCAGCCTATGTGCATTTGAAGCTGTGCTAACAGGTTATCTCATTAAGTTGATCTACAAAAGTATCGATACCAGGTTTCCTTGCGGCGTTTGCTTAGACTGGCTAACTTTAAACGTTAACTGTTATCGCATGTTGAAGTGTTGACTGTGTGAGACCTGGCTACCCAGCTTTAACGTTACCCTGTATCAACATAACCCAGCACCATTAATGCTAAGTTAGCTATCGTAATTAACCCTATTCGAACTACTTGCACGGTGATCCTAAGAAGTAACTTATAACCATAGAGTCAGATTATACATTTAGTGTCTTTATGGGTGCCTGATTAGTAGTTAAGATCAAGGAGTTGATGTGAGATGACTGCAAGTAAACAAGGTGTAGCTGCTAGACTAGTTCTACTGTTGAGGTGGGTTGCTAAGCAGGGATGCAGATAACTTTGCTGCTTGGCTCTGTTGCTACAGATATCAGTCAAGTTCCTAACATTAACGTATATCAAGATTTGAGAATCTCCCGAGTCCGATTCTCTCTTTCTTTCCAGTTGATATTCGCGAGCGTTTCTCGGGAATGTCAGAGATTCGGTGGGTGTTATGATATGAAGACGCGAAAGTGTAAACGTTCATTTTCACTTGCCAGTCAACGCTAGCAAGCCCTTAGCTATCGAGCTATGCTATATAGCTACACTATCAATAGCCGCTTATTTACTATTAAAAATAGCAAATTAACACAGTACTAGCAGGCTACATCGTGAAAACGTAATTGGCAGCTACAAGGCGATGGCGATACTTTCACCCGATTTAACGTGCAGATGCTGGAAAATTAACGTCAGTCCTATATGCAGTCTATGGTCCTAACCAATAATGTTAACGTTACCGTGTCATTAACTTGCTTATTATGGAAATTAGGAAACTTGCTCTATTTAAGTATCAACAACGGGACTCTGTATCAACAACGGGACTTCGTACTTTGCGTTCATTGTAGCTCGAACCAGGTAGTTCTAATATATGATCTGAGGTGTGCCAATATTGTTTCGTCTTAAAGCAATATTACCAAATCCGTGCTGACTGCTGGTCATGCCGTTGTTGTTGGCCAGACCTCCACTGTGGGGAGCTAACGTTCTGTTCTGCTTACGACCTAGTCCAGTTTATGAAGTGGAATGCGTGCCTGTTGATGCACTGTTGAGCTCAGTTTGTTTGCATTTTAACAGGTGTTAAAATACAGATTACATTTTCTTTCTGTTGTCTTGCTCTGGCTTTGTAAAAGCGACCTTAAGTATGAGAAAGGCGCTTTATAAATACAACTATTATTTAATCTCATTAAGAACTGTTCAGGAACCTTTGTCACCATTGTTTTAATTATTAAGTCAATGTGGTGATTTTGTGACTGTACCATGTTGTGCCTGTTGTTGCTAACCATAGCTCATCTAGATTGGGTCATATCAGGTTTTATTATAGGGCATTGTCTTTTTGTGATTGAGTGATAAATCCCCCACAAGTTCATATCTGACTTCATCTTAAAGGTGTTGTCTGTCCTGTACTGTTGCTAACAGTAGCCCCCCCCTCCTCTGGTCCCAGCAGGCAGTGCCCCCTGGACCCCGGCCAGCCCCAGCAGCTCCCTCTCCTGCTGGCCTAGATGCCCCAGGCCCAGGCTGGCGGCCGGAGTGACGCGGTTGGGCGAAGCCGAGACCATGGTCCTGAATGGCAGGCGGCAGCAGAGCAGCCGCGTCTCCGGGCAGCAGGCGGGAGGGCAGGCCCGGCCCCCCTCCTCCTCCTCCTCCTCCTCCTCCACCTCCTCCCAGCGCCCCCAGCTACGCCACAGCAGGAGCTCCCCCAGCACACGGAGGGCCAGCCGCAGCCGCAGTGAGTAACGTCACACACAAGACAGATGTTTTAGAGCAGTGTTTAGCCAGGGAAATATTCCTGAGTTGTTCGGGCATGTTCCCATTGATATTGGGCAACCAATTTTTCAGGAGAACTTTAGTCATCAATATGCAAATTGTCATTGAGCGTGGTTCCATGCAGCCAATAATCGTTTTCGATTCAGTTTATTGGGAATAAACCAAATTTGCGTGTGTCTTGTAAACACCTTATTCTGATTAAAATAAACAGAAAAAAGGCCATATTCGGTTTACTAATAAACCGTTTGCACACCCTAGCATATGCCTGGGTAATGAAAACACCTTTAAACGGAATATGCTCCTGAAGGAAGAGTGTAGGCCTGCGCATGCTCAATTTCCACAGAATTAGGATACAATGAACAAATTGCCTCACACACACTTTCCTAATCATGGCGAAACAACGGAGATTTACGTCATCACGTTGGGAGCCAATTTGTGGGCTGCATCGCTGACTGGAATAATGTTGATTGCTATGTAAACAGGACAGGCTATGTAAACAGGTCAAAACGTGACATTCTACTTGCATGTAAACAGGTTAAAAGGAATATTGACATAAATGGAATTTGGGCAATAAACTGATTCAAAACGGTTTATTCCCGGCATGAAAACACGCTCATTGTCATCTAAGATAAACAGCATTATTGCTTTAAGTGTCAAAAGTGTCCCCATGTGTCATCAGGCATGGAATTCATTTTCATAAATAAGGACGCATACTGGTTCGACCAGTTTGTGTTGCAACCAGTATAATGTATTTGAACTGTCTGAATGTGCTGGTAGCTTCATAACAACACTATCACAAGTTTACACTACAAATATGGCGTGGGTGTGTGCACCTGTTTTGACTCTGTGTGTGCCTGTGGTGTGTTGTATGGTTGGATACGGGAGTTATGGAGGGGGAACTGTGTGTGTGTGTGTGTGTATATTTGTGTGTGTGTGTGTGTGTGTGTATGTGTTTGTGTGTATAGTGTGTGTGTGTACCTGTTCCTGTTCAGACTCTGTATGTCTTTGATGTGTTGTAGGGTTGGGTGCGGGGGCTCTTGAGGGGGAGCGGCGCCATGCTCCGTCCTCGGCGATGAAGGCCAGGGAGCTGTGTGAGAATGACGACCTGTCCACCTGCCTCATCGTCGACCCCTACCTGGGCTTCCAGACTCACAAGATGAACCCAAGGTACGGCCTCAGCACCTGGACACACCAGGCCATTGGTAGAGAGATAGATAGCTAGATAGATAATTACATTATTCATCTCCAGATGGAAATGGCAGTGTTAAGTAGTAGCAGTAGTAGTAATTTACATACATTTCCCAAAAAACACACATTTTACACAAAACATTCACAGGTAGTACACAAAATAGTGTAAAACTATACATATGGATGGTATATAAACATATAAATAAAAAAATATATGAGTATAAATAATACATTCATATAAATGATATGTCTTGGTGTGTAAATTAAGTAGTCGATGCTCAGATGATTAGTCTCCTCTCCCAGCCCAGTGGGGAGTTATTGGACACTGTTATTGCAGTGGGCACGAATGACATCTGGTAGAGGTCCTTGTTTCAGTGAAGTCAGACAAGCCTCCAACTGAACACGCACTGCTCTTTTACCATTAGGTTGTGCTGGGAGTGTATAAGTATAAGTATAAGTAAGTATATATACTCTTTTGATCCCGTGAGGGAAATTTGGTCTCTGCATTTATCCCAATCTGTGAATTAGTGAAACACACACAGCACACAGTGTACACACAGTGAGGTGAAGCACACACTAATCCCGGCGCAGTGAGCTGCCTGCATCAACAGCGGCGCTCGGGTGAGGGGTTAGGTGCCTTGCTCAAGGGCACTTCAGCCGTGCCTACTGGTCGGGGTTCGAACCGGCAACCCTCCGGTTACAGGTCCAAAGTGCTAACCAGTAGGCCACGGCTGCCCCTTGTGTGTGGAGCATTGTCCGTTATATTCAGCAGTTAGTGCAGCATGCCTGTATTTGTAATATAGCTACAAATGTTTGTTAAGTTCTAAGTACATTTTTCCCCCTAAAACAGTGCAATGTATTAGGTAATCCTGTAATGTTCAGGTTCATGCATTTGTAATATCTCTTGTGACGTGATTGGGTGATATTTTTGTCCTTTAGGTTTCGGCCAATCAAAGGCAGACAGGAGGAACTGAAGGATGTGATTGAGCGCTTCAAGAAGCACGACAACCTGGAGAAAGCCTTCAAGGCCCTGACGGCAGGAGACTGGACCCGCAGCCACCTCCAGCACAAGAGCAAAGCCCAGGAGAAACTCTTCAAAGAGCACGTGGGTGACCAGGAGTCAAGGATGCAAACATCTTTATTGTCTTTATCATACAGTAATAGAATATTTACTTGAGTTAGAGGCTCATACGACTCATAAATAATATGCTAAGCTGCATTATCAGGCTGTGACAGCCTGTTTACCATGCATATAAATGTGCTCTGTTGTGCTCTGAGCGCACACACACACACACACACACACACACACACAGTGACTCACTGCCTCGTAGTCACCATACACTAAATGAGAACAGAGATGCTCAAAATGCACAGTTTACAGTCATGCGTGAAGTACTCGGCAGATTAATAATATATAGCATACATGAAGTACTCAACAGACTAATAATATGATGGCTGTGTAGGAAATGTGTTCTATATAGATGCTGCCAAAAAAGTGTTTTGGGAGACACATGCCCTACATTTATTTAAATGTCATACTTAAATCAGATATCTGATACAATGTTCTTTTTTGTTTTTGCAGGTATTTGTTTACTTGCGCATGTTTGCAACCAACAGCGGGTTCGAGATTTTACCCTGTAACCGCTACTCGTCAGAGATGAACGGAGCCAAAATAGTTGCAACTAAAGAGTGGTAAGAGCTTACAGCAAGCTAAACACTAGGCTTACATGGTACTGATGTAGCAGCTAGCTAAACACTAGGCTTACATGGTACTGATGTAGCAGCTAAAACACTAGGCTTACATGGTACTGATGTAGCAGCTAAAACACTAGGCTTACATGGTACTGATGTAGCAGCTAGCTAAACACTAGGCTTACATGGTACTGATGTAGCAGCTAGCTAAACACTAGGCTTACATGGTACTGATGTAGCAGCTAGCTAAACACTAGGCTTACATGGTACTGATGTAGCAGCTAGCTAAACACTAGGCTTACATGGTACTGATGTAACAGCTAGCTAAACACTAGGCTTACATGGTACTGATGTAGCAGCTAGCTAAACACTAGGCTTACATGGTACTGATGTAACAGCTAGCTAAACACTAGGCTTACATGGTGCTGACTGGCAAACTACCTGAGCTACACTACACCTTTCAAAAGGGCAGGGATTATTTACAGAACTATAACATGGAGAGTTAGCGTCATAGTGACATGCATACATACAGATTCAGGGGGAAATATCTGTTAATGTCAGAGCGATTGTGTTTGTGATTGCGTTTGATGTGCAGTGTGGGCTTGTTGGCTTGTTGTCTCTGCAGGAAGCGTAATGATAAGATTGAGTATCTGGTGGGCTGCATCGCCGAGATGTCTGCCAGCGAGGAGAAGAACCTGCTGCGGCACGGCGAGAACGACTTCAGCGTCATGTACTCCACACGCAAGAACTGCGCTCAGCTGTGGCTGGGGCCCGCTGCATTTATTAACCATGGTGCGGACACACACACACACACACACAAACAAACCTGTTAAACCAGAGAACCCCATTCTCTCTGATTCTTTATCAATCATGTGAATGTGCATATATACACACGGTTTGGTGAAGTCAACCATAGTATGCACACACACACACACACACACACACACACACACACACCTGTTAGTGAAACCAGAGACCCCATCCTTCACATATTACTCAGATACAAAACAATGTGACCTATTACCCACCAATTCTTTCCCGTTTAAAAGATATGCTTGTGAACAAAGTATTTGACCAAATTTATTCAGTGATTTTAATCAGAAAAAGCTGATGCGTAGCTTTTGACTTGGACTGAGGTTTGTTCATATAATTGTTTTTGTTTTTTTTTCTCCTTTGAATTTCAGACTGCCGGCCAAACTGTAAGGTAAGTTTTCTCTGAGATCCTACCTCTGAGTTTTCCGCCTTCCATACACTGAGCTGCATGTTTGTGTACAGGATTGTTTACTTGTTGTCTAAGAGCGTTTTTCTTCTGCAGTTCGTCTCCACAGGCAGAGACTCAGCGTGTGTCAAAGTTCTCCGAGATATCGAGCCAGGCGAAGAAATCTCTTGTTACTATGGAGACGGCTTCTTTGGGGACAACAATGAGTATTGTGAATGCTACACCTGTGAAAGGTATCAGTCAGCACCAGCCTAAAATGTCATACTTTCACATAAACAGTATGTTCGATATAAGTAAGTAAGAAAATAAATGGTAACACTTTACTTGACAGTATTGACATGAGTGACATGACACTGTCATGAATGTGTCATAAACAAGTCATAAACGTTTATGACCTAACACTTCTGTTATTAAGTGACATTCGGTTTTTGTCATAACAAATTAGGGTTAGGATTAGGGTTGGGGTTCATGTGTTCATGTCACTCTTATGTCGATACTGTCAAGTAAAGTGTTACCAATAAATTATGTAAGTTGCTAAGAAATAACCAAATGTAAGTTGTGGGTGAGGAATGTTTATGGGTATTACTGAGGAGGCCTTGTTTTTTGTTTTATATATTAATCACTTCCACAGAAGCATAAGTGGAATGGAAAGTTGTGTGTATCAGATGGTAGATGCTGTACAACTACAGAAATATAAAAGAAGTGGTATCTTGTAGAATGTTATGGTCCCTACAGATTCTCTCTCTCTCGCTCTCACTCTCACTTTTTATGTATGTGTTACTGTAAGTTGCCTTGGAAATAGGCATTAAAAAGCCATTAAATGTAAATGTATGTGCGTGTTTCCAGACGAGGCACGGGCGCGTTTAAGTCGAAGGCTGGTCTACCGGTGGCAGCTCCGGTCATCAACAGCAAGTACGCCCTGCGGGAGACGGACCGCCGACTCAACCGGCTCAAGAAGATGGGCGAGAGCAGCCAGCACTCAGACACACACTCCGTTGGCTCGCACACTGACGCTGAGACTCAGGAATCACCACAGACACACTCATGTAAGCAGCTTACACACACACAACATTCTTAAATACACACTCCGTTGGCTCGCACACCGACGCTGAGATTCAGGAATCACCACAGACACACTCATGTAAGCAGCTTACACACACACACACAAACACACACACACACACACACACACACACACGACATTCTTAAATACACACTCCGTTGGCTCGCACACCGACACTGAGACTCAGGAATCACCACAGACACACTCATGTAAGCAGCTTACACACACACACACACACACACACACACACTCTTAAACACTCCGTGGGCTCACATCATGTAAGCTGACATCATGTAAGCTGCTCAGGTGACACTGACTCTAATGAATCACTGAACCAACAGTACACACACACACATACACACACACACACACACACACACACAAAGTCAGCTTAGACACTAAGTTGTACAGGTTGAGGCATGCTGAAACACACACACACACACACACTTCACATGATGTTATTGTTGAAGCATGAGCAAGAACACATGAGTTTTCAAAATCACATGTCTGAAACATGTAATCTCAAATGATCTCACTCACTGACTCTTAGCCACACACAGCCTGCTGATGGGAGCAACATGACTGACATGACATGACATGTTTGCCGGTTAGAATATCTTGCTCTCTACCTATTACACATTACATATTATTATTATTATTATTATTATTATTATTATTATTAGAAATTCGAGTGAAAAGCCTGAAAATTCTGAACGTTTTGCTGACACTTGGCACACAAGGTCAGAGTTAAAATCCAAACAAACACACTTGTCTTACAAAACAATACAACAAACAAAAAGGAGAGAGAAAAAAATGACTAGCCAAAGGAGAAGCACCCTGAGAAGGCAGTCTGAAGGCAGTCTGTGTTTAACCCCATTTTACACACTCATGGAGTCTTCAAACAAGTCAGCTTCAGTCCTGTGTGTCCCACCCTGCATGACGGAAGAGAGAGACAGAGAGAGAGACAGAGACAGAGAGTCCCCCTGTAGGCAGCACTGTAGTCTCTAGTCTGAGTGTTGTATCCAGTGAAGCAGTGAAATGAAAACCCCTTGTTGTTGTTCCGCACCCTCAGCAGCGCAGAAACGCTTCCCCAGCCCCGGCCTGAAGCTGAGCCGGACCCGCAGCAGAACCCAAACACGACAGAACCAGAACTCTCTGTCCAAACCTCCCAGCTCTACCTCACCCGCCAAAGCTGCGACGGTACCCCCAACCACCAGCAGCAGCAGCAGCAACAGTGGGCGTCGGCTGTCCAAGAGGCACCATCGCTCCCGGTCCAAACGGGCCCCCCACCCCACCGCTCCGGCCCCCACCCCCACCAGCGTCCGGCTGCGCAGCCAAGGCCGCGCGCGAGGCGGGGGCCAGCACAAGACCCCCCCGGCACCCCCGAGGGCCACCCGACTGACGCTCTGCCACAGCATCAAGCAGGAGGCGCTGGAGCTGGAGCTGGGGGTGGGGGCCGAGCGCGCCTGCGGCTACAGGACTCGTAGGCTGACGCGCACGCTCCTGAAGGAGCAGCAGGAGGCAGCCGACAGGGCGGAGGGTGGGGAGGTCGTGGGGTCAGGGGTCAAACACGAGCCCCACGTTCCGGACACCACGCACCTGGGCGGGATCGTCATCAAGACAGAGCCCGCGGACATGGAGGAGTACCTCCAGCACGGCTCAGGTGTGGCCCCGCCCAGCCAGGACCTCCCAGCCAATCACAGCATGCAGGCAGCGCCACGACGGCTGACCCGTCTGCGATCTGATAGGACAGTCAAACAGGAAGAGGAGGGGACTCTTTGCCCTCCAACGTTCCCCCCTACAAAGTCTTGCCCCTCCCCTTCCCCGAGCCCTGGGGCGCTCAGCCAATCAGTCATTTCGAAAGACTTGAATCACCGCGGAAACGGTGCTTCGTCGAGTCGCAAGGGGAAGAAGAAGCGCAAGCACCGCTTGGTTCGCTACGACGCGCTGCTCATCGAGGACAGCAGCGGCATCCCCAAGCTTACCCTGCGTCGCCGCAACGATAGCGGCAGTGGGCGGCGGAAGAGTCGGAAGGCCTCAGCGAGCGCGTCAACCTCTCAGAAGAGCCCCCGCCGACCTGCCTCCCCCTCCTCCTCCTCGTCCAAAATCAGCATCAAGTTCCGCAAGAAGCGCCACGCCGGCTGGGGCGGCGCCTACGTGGCACACCTCAACAACGGCTTCGGCCCCAACGGCAGCGCCGTCGCCCACGGCAACCACACCAAGCTGAAGATCCAGCTGAAACGCGAGGAGGAGGAGCAGCAGGTGACGCAGTCGCACACGGCACTTGGCCCCGCCCCCACCACACGCCCCGCGCTCAGTGGCAGCACGCCACCTGTAGGCACCAGAGAGCTGCTGCAGCAGCAACAGCAGCAGCAGCAACGCGACTCCCGCGGCAGCAGGAAACACCGTGCCCACCCGCCCCCTGCCCCTACGCTCTCCTCCTCCTCTTCAGAGGAAGAAGAGGAGGAGGAGGAAGATGAGGAGGATGCTGACGACTTTGACGACTTCTTCCCATTGCCGGCGCCAAAGCGCCTGCGGCTGATCTTGGGGAAGGATTCCATCGACATTGACATCTCCTCCAGGAGGAGACAGGACCAGGCGCTCCGCCTCCACACCTGACATCGCCCCCTCATGGGTCACATGACTCCAGCAGGGGCCCTCGGTGCTTAGCACCACCCACAATCAGCCCCACAGGTGTTGATGTAAAAAAGGTTTTTAGTCCTGTTGAGACCCGTTGTGTATGAACCTCTCACTCAAGTCAGTGGACATTCTGTAAATTATACAATGAAAAAAGAAATCATACCATAAGTCAAAGCACTTCTGTTTTGTAAGATAAAAAGGAAGATGTAGAATATATAAGTGTTGGTAAAAGCTGCCCTTGCAGATTTATATAAATATATAATTTTTTCTTTTTTCTTTTTTTTTTTTTCTATTGTCATTTGTTTTGGTGCTGTTTTTCGTTGAAACTGAATTTGTTTCTTGAAAGGTCGTGGAAGATGACCTTTCACATGCTGATGTAAGAGGGAAATGGGATGTCAAAGGAAGACCGGGTCCAGAGATGCCCCATCACCACCCCCACGGTGCTGGAGTGTGTGAGGGCTTTGTGTTCCCAAGACATATCCCCCTCCCCACCCTCCCCATCACATTCTTACACACACACACACACACACACACACACACACACACACAGGCAGAGTCAGCTCAGACACTACGCGGTACAGGTTGAGGCGTGCTGACGCACAGACACGCACACACGTGACTCCTGTGTGGTCAGTAGGACCCGCACCAATGAATAAATAAATATAAATAAATCAATAAATATAATGTGTATGAGGACACATGCCAGTACATCTCTAGCGGCGGTGTAGCAGTGCCCAGACAAGTCTTAGCTAGCATCACAGATTGATTTAGAACTTTCTGATGGGCACTGTGTGTCTTCTCTGTGGTCCAGATGACCGGATCAGCCCTCTTATCACATCATGCATTTATAATAGCCATGCCTTTTTGATCGCATGCGGCAGATATGTTGAAAAACTCACCCTCAAAGGACTCGTATCAAGGAGAAAATTGGTACACACACACGTTTGGAATGGTAATGCTCTTGGATATGTCTGAGGGAATGCAAAGCCCACTGGCACACCCAAACACACTACACACACTACACACACAGGACTCCAATGGTGCTGTTGGATATATGATAATGAACATGCACACACGGGAGTCATAGTGGTGCTGTTAGACATGTACACCTCACACACACACACTCAGCAGGGTGTGACAGCTGACTGAACCCCTCAGACTGTGTGTGTGCGCGAGAGTGAATTGGTAAATGAAAACTGTCACGCTGCATTCTGGTCTGAAAGCTGAAAGGAACCCAAACCTATGTAGAAAGACAAACAGTACTGGGAGTTGTTGTTGTTGTTCTGTATATGGTATATCATTTTGGATGTTTTTTTTTTTTATGCCACCAATTCCAGGAAAAGTGTTTGTTTTACCTGCTGAAGTAACTTAGACTGGTGCATCTCCCTTCGTCTGTTTTACAGAGGTCCTGGCAGCTCACCTCACGGCCCCCAGTCAGTCAGCATCCACAGCAATGTGAACCCCCCCCCCCCAGTACAGCTACAGTAATCAACCACACAGGAAGTGATGTAATGTGAACCCCAAGTACAGCTACAGTATTCACCACACAGGAAGTGATGTAATGTGAACCCCCAGTACAGCTACAGTAATAACCACACAGGAAGTGATGAAATGTGAATCCCCCAGGGTTGACACTATAACCACCACACAGGAAGTTGTGGTGGTGGTGGTTGTTGGGTCTGGTAGCACCTGCTTTTACTATCATGTATAGCACAACGTGTATAATTCAGCCATGAGTCATTTTGACGGAGGTCTTTAGAGGGTACAATAACCCAGTTCTAATGGAAGAATCTAGCACATAGAACACCAAAATGCTGAAGGTTGGGTTCTGCACAGTTAGTACAGTATGTGTGTGAGCTTGGACATAAAGGAACCCACTGCTGTAGATGTGGTGTATTCATGGGCTTATATTGTTTCTCTGCAGTCTGACCATATCTCATCATGAGTCCAGTTGGAAAGTGTACAAGTTCCTAATCATAGACCTGTTGGACTGGAACACTACTGGTTTTAATATGCATCTGAGTCCAGTGCGGACGGTTCCGGTTCCGCTCGGAACCCACTGAACTGGATCTATATGGTTTTTAACAGCATCACACAGCCATTTCCACACAGCACTTGGTGCCTTAAGCGACTCCGACTCCAGGATGCGAACATCATCTCCATCTGACAGGACTCAAGCCCCCAGCATGGGGAAATCCTCATTCACTGTCTGGCCACCCAAAACCCTCTCCCCCATGATGTGTGTGTGTGTGTGCGTGTGTGCGTGCGTGCGTGCGTGTGTGTGTGTGTCTATCTGTTTATGTATGTGTGCATGCGCGCGCATATTTTTATGTATATGTGTGTGTGTGTATATGCTGAATGTTTGGACCCCTTTCCCCACATAGCAGCTGCCTGTGGCTCAGGTCCGATCTCCTGCTGACCCGGTGCTGATCTGATGTGGGTCTGGCACTGACCCGCTATTGGTCCAATTAGTCTCAGTTCCAGTCCTCATATGGTGTGGGCCTGGTGCTGACCCTGGTACCGTGCTGGTCTGGCCCTGTGCTGTTCTGAGTCTGCTGTTATCTGGGACCTCTGCTTTTTTGCTCACGCCACCAGCAGTAGGCCCTGTGCGTGCGTCCGTGTGTGTGTGCGAGCGAGTGTGTGTGTGTCCAGACCTACGCTGACTCTTGGCCAGGTCAGAGCCGTATCTCAGCCAGGTCGCCCCCCCCCCCCCTCCGGCTTTACTTGATCCTCCAGCTGTCCTCTCCATTGCCCCTGTACAGACGTCTGTGGGAAAGATCCCTTTTAAAGACTGTGTGAATAGTTTGCTGACAAACAAGTGTTACAAGGACACAGGTGACACTGACCCAGAGTTTTGAAGAGACAAAACTGTCTTATTGTGTACAACATGCGGACATATTGTACTTATTTAACAGTTTTGAATACTTGAAAGCAAGATAAAAGTTTCTTTGCGAGAAAAAAAAAAGCAGTCTCCTGTATTACTATGTGTAGAGAAAAAATACTGTGTATTTGTGGCCTTTTCCATGCCTCATTTTTCTCTTGTTGATGTCCAGCAGGTTCTTTCAAGAGCAAGATTGGGAAGGGAAATTGAAACATAAATTGGTCACCCACGGCTGTCTGAAAAGTGTTTTTTTTTTTTCTTTTTCAAATCTATTTGAAATTGCTCTTGTGTACAAGGTACCACAACTTAAAGAGTAGGCCTAGCCTATTTGCTGTGTCAACACAAATCTTTCCCTTTTTTTTGCCATGAAAGAACCCTAAACACACTAAATCTCAGGGGAGTTTTGAAGTGAACAGCAATCTAGTTTACATCAAGCAGGCAGGCAGCATGGATCTCTGCAGGTCAGGAAGTAATGACCAAACCCCAATAGCAGCCTGACCACAAGAGAGGAAAGGGTTGAGTTTGCCAACATGAGAGCTGAAGAAACTGCCAAAGCAGTTTAATATCTACAAAGCTCACGTCTGCTGCTTTGTAAGGCTGTGGCCCTTGTAATGATGTACATCACAAAACAGACATTAGCACTTAGAATCCTAGATGCAGTGTTTTGGATCCTTAATAGGAGAACAATGACTTGAGCAATCAGCCAGGAATTATTTCGGGGCTATTAGAATATCATCAACGTGGGAATTGCCAGTGTTCACCGAGTCAGTAAAAAAGTCAGTGAGTGCTGTTCTGTTTCTTGTTTACTATATTTCTTTGACATATTGGGCCATCCCTCCCGTTACTGTCACGCATCTTGCTTTGATGTAATCTCAGTGATGTTCTTCACCTGAAGTACAAGGCCTAATTCAATCACTGTCAATGTAATGCAGATTAATGCTCATTAACTACGCTCCTAGCCAGGGTAGGAATTTCACGGCGGCCACGACGGCCATGGCCGTCGTAGCCCCTTGCATTGGCCGTGAGGCCCCTTTGAAAATCAGAGGTTTACAGGCCACGGTGGCCTTGGTGCCCCCTTCTTTCAATATTCTGCTTTGTGTCCTACTAATAGCGATTTTTATTTAGCCTGTGGCCTGTCAAAATAATCTTAGCATTCACAGCGCAAATTAATTTAGTCTTTTACGCAGTGGAGAAAGTGACAGCGCAAGAAAGAAAGTGCGTCCAAATTCACCCTTTTTCAGTTGAACTACTCGGGAAGTAGCCTATTCATCACACAGACATCACAAGTATCACATGAACGAGCTTTTTCTCACCTTTTAAACGATGTTAGCCGATAATTGCTGTGTTGAACGGTTCGCGAGAAAAGTAAATAATATAATTCAATTTAATCATACATTCTACTGAAGGTTTTGCGTCCCATGATCTCCCTACCCATTCATCTCGGTGGAATACTTTACGAACCCTTCTTTTAACACATGACAAACCATATATCAGAATAAACAGGAGACCTTACCGAACACA
The DNA here is from genome assembly GCF_018492685.1 of Alosa sapidissima. Lineage (NCBI taxonomy): Eukaryota > Metazoa > Chordata > Actinopteri > Clupeiformes > Clupeidae > Alosa > Alosa sapidissima. The sequence continues at coordinate 28,783,775 of NC_055976.1, read as the reverse complement.
AAGGTGTAAAGCAGTCCCCTGTATAGCCGTTCCAGAGTAATCCAGTTTTGAATTTGCAGTAAAGTTCGACATACATGGATGTCTCCAAATTTTGGCTTTTACACTGTTCCACATGATTTCATAACGGGCCAAATACAAAATAAATGTTACAAATATCGCCTAGATATTGGTAAATCAGAGGACAGCTGACTAAGAGTTTGTGAAAGTAGCCTTAATGATCACAAAATGCTAAGCATGCATCTAGGCTATTTGAGTTTCTTAAAGCTGAGCTGTGCTTAAATTGTTCATGATTTCATAACAGGCCATATATAAAATAAATGTTATATATAGCCTATATATCTGTAAATATTAGATGATCAGATGATTTACAGTTCTATGTCATGTTTCATGTTTTTGTAATGTTTCATACAGTGATGCAGGTCTTCTGCAGTGAATAGGCTAAATACAACTTTGATCATTTTTATAGCCTACTACTGTATAGTTAACTTTGGCCTTGGGGCCCTGACATGTGGCCTTTGTGCCCCCCACCAAATATGCCCAACTGAAGGCCAAGTGGCCTTGCCCCCAGAATGGTGAAATTCCAAGCCTGCTCCTAGCCCATTTTTTAATCCAGACAGATTTAGTTCTAGTCCAGAGTGAATGCATTGCCAGATTTAGTTCCAGAGCAGAGTGAATGCATTGCCAGTGAGCCGTTCGGCCGGCTTCGGATGAGGCCCCTGGCAGAAAGATTATTGGGGTTGAGGTTTCTCTGGGAGACCTCACCTGCTTGCTATGTGTCTGGGGCATCTGGGAAGTCCAGATAAAGCCGTAGGCATGTGTGCCTGCACTGTGTACTCCATAATACACGCCCTCTGTGGGTGGATGTGTGCCCTCAGATGTGGTGAGTCTGTGGTGCCCAACCTCACACTACATGCTGTAGGCATAGCCTGTATAAAGGCTGAGAGTTTTCATGGAGCCCACAGGTGCTTGCTATACCTCTGATATGGTATGAAGATGACCAGGCTAGCCTAGCCTTGTGTATGCTGAACATTGCAGGCCCACTCTCCTGATACACTTGGAGCAGCATGGAGAGTCTCTGAAGTACCCAGACACATACAGTATGTGTGTACTAGCCCATAGAGGTTGAGATTTTTCATGATGCCCATAGGTTCTGTGTGGAGAGGACCAGGCTAGCCTGGCATATGCCGTGGATGTATGTTTTGCAGGTCTACTCTCTTGATGCACTACATGAGCAGCTGTGTTATGAGTGGCGGTGAGTCACTGCGGTACCCAAACCCAACAGCAGCATCCGCAGCAGGGGTCTCTGACTCAGAGTACACGCTGTCACAGTGATGGGGAAACCGATGGGGAAACTGTCATCAGCACACACCTGGCCTCACATCCCCCTCTCTCCTGTGTAAAAAACAAATTAACCACCCCTACCTGACGCTGAGGCGAGCTGACGTCTTCTGTCAGAACGTCATCTCGGTTAGTTCGCCCCGTTTCTGATTCTCAGTTGATTAATATTTCAGCACCAAACGTTTTGGTATTCAGTGAAAAGTTCCGTTGAATTCTCCTGAATGTTCCCAGTCCTGACTGAGAGGTGATTGCTAAAGATGAAATGGAGCAGAAAGTAGCTGCATAGGTTCTCTGAGGAGTCAGTCATAACAATATAGGCCTTATGTAATGAAAGGTAAATAGTTGACTCTCTTTAGGGATTAGTGAGCATAGGAACTGACATACCGCATACTAATTGTGTTTAGTGATTTCTGTCTGGAAGGGGAGCAAAGGGGTTAGATTGAGTTGTTCCTTCAGAGCCAATGCTGTGCCTGTGTTGTGCTGGGTTTTCTTTTTTTGCCACGTCTGCTTGTTTATTTCAGCCATTTGTTTCTGTGATATGTGCTGATTTTATGGTCTACCAACAACAGGTGTGGTTTGCGCCCAGGTCAGCAGGGGGAGCTGTTTCTCTCTGTCTCTGCCAAATCTCATTCCTTTTAATGTCATAAACAGAGAGATCTTACTGCCATAAGCAATGAGGTGCTTTTTTAAATCTCAGGATTTCTCATGGCAGACACCCTATCCCCTAAAGTATCTTTACACACATTCGAGCTTGCGGAAATATATTAGCAACCTGATGATAATGATAAATCCACACTGACATACACCCACATTGTTGGGTAGTGATTGCTGTGCAACAAGCTTTTAGAACTGCAGTGGTTGTCAATGCAAGGCAAGTTTAGGTTATGTTGCACGAAACACATTGGTTCAGAAATGAGCTTCACAGTGCTTCACAAAAGAGAAAGAAAAAAAACAGAAAAAGAAGAAATTTAAAAAGTGTGATGTGTGGCTGTTCTCTCTGACAACTATCATCCATCCTCTGGCCACCCCCGCAGTGTGTGTGTGTGCCTGTGGATGTATTTGTGTGTGTGTGTGTGTGAGAGAGAGAGAGAGAGGGAAAATAGGACAGGGATTGTGGGTGAGGTTGGAGGACCCTTCTCGGTCAGGGAGAGACCGCAGAGCATGCAGTCCCTGTGGCCCAGAATGACTGGATCTATCGCAAGACCTGGACCAGGATTGGATATCTATAGGGTCCAATACTCTCAGGTTGGATGGATGGATGAATGAATCAATTGACAGAGGTATGACTGAATGAAAGAGTGGATAGATAGATGGATGGATGAACAGCTATCCGCACACCGTATTTTTCAAATCAAACATTAAATGCTGTTTTAGGTCAGTGACATTAGCGACATGTTGCCATGGTGGCCAATGATCTTACACCACTTAGCAGCGTTCGATTATCTGTAAATATCCCTAGGTGACCTTTATGGAGATATGAAGATAGAAACCTAAAGAGCTCAGACTGACATTTCCCTCACAGATGAGTGCACACCAGAGCTTATAAGGGTGTATAGAAAGGTGAAAAAAAGACGTTTCCACACTTTGCAACACTTTGTATTTTTTGGGCCAGTGGCTAGTGTGTTTCACATTTAGCAGACTACTGCTACAGAACCTGTCAGCAGAGCCAGAGAGACAAGAGAGCCAGAAACTAGAAAAAGCCCCCCATTTCAGAGCTGACTGAAGATGGGGAGTGTGTAGGGGTGCTAAGATGGGGAGTTTGTAGGGGAGTTTGTAGGGGTGAAAAGATGGGGAGTTTGTAGGGGAGCTAAGATGGGGAGTGTGTAGGAGTGCTTAGATGGGGAGTGTGTAGGGGAGTGTGTAGGGGTGCTAAGATGGGGAGTGTGTAGGAGTGCTAAGATGGGGAGTGTGTAGGGGAGTTTGTAGGGGTGCTAAGATGGGGAGTGTGTAGGGGAGTTTGTAGGGGTGCTAAGATGGGGAGTGTGTAGGAGTGCTAAGATGGGGAGTGTGTAGGGGAGTTTGTAGGGGTGCTAAGATGGGGAGTGTGTAGGGGTGCTAAGATGGGGAGTGTGTAGGGGAGTTTGTAGGGGTGCTAAGATGGGGAGTGTGTAGGGGAGTTTGTAGGGATGCTAAGATGGGGAGTGTGTAGGGGTGCTAAGATGGGGAGTGCTGAGATGGGGAGTGTGTAGGGGTGCTAAGATGGGGAGTTTGTAGGGGTGTTAAGATGGCCGCTAGAGCAGCAGGAGGGGCCATTTGCATGGCTGAGGAGCGGGTCAACCTGACCTTGTTTCCAGAGAGGAAAACCAAATAGTGCATTTGCTGCCGTCAGCACAGGTTTATGAGGTCCTTTCGGAGTTTGTTTTGCTCCCTTCTTGCTGTGTGGTTTTGGTGTGTTTCTTTAAGCCTTCAGAAGCTCATGGAGGGCAAACATATTTTTCTTTAATTGGCTTTTGCTATTGTGTGTTCACCATAATTATTTTGTATAAAAAGCTTTGATGGTCAAGGGAACACAAACACACAACTCACTGAATGGTACTGGAAACACACACACACACACACACACACACATATATATATATAACCTCAAAACAGAAAAAGTTGGGACGTTGTAAAATGCAAATAAAAATAGAATGTGATAGTGTGTTAGATAAATAGAATGGCTCGTAAACCCATATTTAGCAGCAAAAATTACAACATATCAAATTTGGACTATTTCATGGAAAGTATATGTTAATTTTGAATTTGATGCCAGCAACATGTTTGAAAAAAAGTTGGGACGGAAGCATATTTACCACTGTGCTGCTTCACCTCTTAATTTAACACACTTCATTTAGTGTTGAGAATTGTCCCATTACTCCCCGATATAGGATTTCAGTTGCTCAACAGTATGGGGTATTCTTAGTCATGCTTTTCATTCAGTTATGCTCCTAATTTGACAAATCTGGACTGCAAACAGGCCATTAGCACTTGGACTCTTCATCTATGGAGAAATACTGTTTAAATATGTGCAGCATTTGGCATTGTTTTCCTGAAATATTCAAGGTCTTCATTGCCTGGATGATTTGAACTGAGCACTAAAACAAGTTGGATAGGTTGGATACGTGGATAGGCCCTCTCCTCTTTAGCTCAGATGAGTCTATGATTTCCAAAAAGAATGGCACATTTTGATTGGTCTAAGCACAGGACCTTTTCCTCAGTCCATTTTAAACAAGCTTAGGCCCATACGGTGGTATTTTCATCATGTCTATCATGTTTCAAAACAATGTTGGCTGTTTTGACTGTTCCAATTTTGGCTGCAGTTTTTGAATTGAGTATCAAACTGTGCACATAGACAATGGTTATAAGAGGTTTTCCTGAGCCCATACAATGACAGGTCTGGTGTTGATGCAGTGCCATCTGAGGTCCAAAAGACCACGACCATCCAATGTGTTTTTCAGCTCTTTCCCTTGTTTGCAAAGATTTCGCTGGATTCTCTGAATGTTTTAATAATAATATGTCCTGTAGATGATAAACTCGCCAAATACTTCACAATTTCATCTTAAGACACATTAAAATCCCATTGTTTCAACATTTATGCACACAGGTTTACACAGAGTGATGAATACCCCTACATTTTTACTTCTAAGAGACCCTGCCCCCTGCCTCTCTGGGATGCTCTTTTTCCATACCCAGTTGTGTTGCCAGTTACCCTAATTAGTTGTGAAATATTCCTCCTTTTGTTTTCTTTATCGTTACACAACTTTTCAAGCATTGTGTTACCGCCGTCCCAACTTTCTTTGAAAATATGTTGCTGGTATCAAATTCAAAATCCTTTGTCCTTTTTGCAACTATGCGTTGAAGAGAATTGCAGATTATTACATTCTTATTTTATTCACATTTTACACAACATCCCAACTTTTTCTGTTTTGGGGTTGTGTATACATATTGTAAATATGTCTTAACCAATCAAAAGACCTTCAATTATTTCTACATCCACATCAATAATAATTACAGATGGTGATAATAAATAGGCTATGTTCTGTGCCTATAGATCAAGCTTTTATTATGTGTTTCTCTTGTCTCATTACATTTCTATTTGCCCAAAATTACCTGAAATGAGAAGGACAGGTACAACTAATTCAGCTAAATATACTTTCAGGCTAATCCAGGTTTGTAGTGGGGCTCATCTGAAGAACTTAGTGACAGAGCCTCTTTCTCTCTCTCTTTCTCTGTGTGCGTGTGAAAGTAATGTGTGAATGTGTGTGTGCTCATTTCGAGGTGATGCCACCTGTCTGTGCTGGGAGCCTTGTTGGTCTGTGTCACTGGGATTAGATTCATTTCCCTGGATATAGTCTGAACATGCCCAGGTCCCTCAGTGTGTGTGTGTGTGTGTGTGTGTCTACTCCTTAAACCCGTCTCCATCAGGCCAGAGGGGCATGTGGCAGTGACATTTCTGCTCCTTCGTCCCTTGCTGCATCCTTACTGTCATCAGTCTCAACATCACGAACACCATCAGCACCACATCCTCAATATAAAACTCATCACAAACACCCTTATTGCCACATCCTCTTCAGAAATTACATCATTAGAGACATGTCTTGCCTTACTCACAGGTAGGTTAAAAACTCCCTCAAAGTTTACAATAAATATGTGAATAGTCTGTGAGCTTGTTATGAATTGGTCTCATGGCCTTGCCAATAGTTTGAACCATCCCAGTCCTCCTGTAGAGAGTCGGTCATATTAACATCATGAGATAATATGAAAGGCGAGTCTCACATCTTACCTGAGGATGCCGCTGGGGATATCCAGGAGTTTTCCATTTGCATACATGCAGTACATAATTGATATTTTTGATGATGAAAATGATGAAAATCTGTTCCTCTCACACCGCCTTTTACCTAATTAAAAATATATTTCTCTGTGTGGTTTGCATTCACACCATCGCACAAGTTTATTTCAAGAGGTGTGTTCACATGAGCTGCGTCATTCTTAACATGACTCATCAAAACCGCCAAGACGCAGAGAGAAGAAAATACTGCCCCAAGAACGATGTCATGTTGTATGTACCATGACAAGCATTTCTTGTCATGGAGACCAAATACTACTTGGCATCTTTTCCCACAGGACAAAAGTGACATTATTCATTAGAGAAGTGAATACAAGTCTGTCTCCTGAATCTACTAATCTGAATATGTATGCATGCTTTGCAATGCTAAGTATATATTTCAATTAGTTTTTCATAGAAAGGATACAAGGATACAAGAAAGTTTATTGTCACATGCATATAGTTACTGGATGTAAGAAATGCAGTGAAATTATGTCTGGTGTCAGCCTATTTGTGCATTTATGGGGGGGGGGGGGGCTAAAAAGTGCAGTAGAAGAGGGGTTTAGTAGATTAAGTAGCAAGGGCTGCATAAGAAAGGTGGGGGAGGATTTGGATTGGGGGGGGGGGGGGGGGGGCACCAACAAGGAGCACCCAAGAGCAACAGGGGCAAGGAAAAACTCCCTTACTAAGGAAGAAACCTTGGGCAGATCCACGGCTCAAATGGCTAATCCAACTGCCAGGGGTCTTCGTGTGTGTGTGTGTGTGTGGGGGGGGGGTGGGTGACAAGGGAGATGGGATAGTGTGCTGTGTATGTGGGGAGAGAGCAGTGTGCAATATGTGTGTTGGAGAAGCTTTCTCATGAGACAATGTGCTGTGTATTGGGGGGGGGGCAGTGTGCTGTAAGTATGTTGGGGATGTGTGTTGGAGAAGCTTCCTGATGAAATAATGTGCTGTGTATGTAGAGGAGAGGGGGGGGGGCAGTGTACTGCAAGTATGGTGAAGGGACTTACTATTGCAAGCAGAGTACTGTATGTATGATGTATGTGAGTGATGACAGTGAAGATGTGTGTGTGGGCGGGAGGGGAGTGGAGCAGTGACTGTGTGTGTGTGTGTGTGTGTAGTGTGTGTGTGGGTAGGTGGGGGCAGTGTGCTGTAAGTATGTAGAGGATGTGTGTTAGAGAAGATCCTGAAGACAATGTGCTGTGTATGTAGGTAGGGGGCTTACTGTAGCAAGCAGTGTGCTGTATGTATGTGAGGTGATGATGTAAGTGTGTGTGTTTTTTGTGTGTGTGTTGGGGATGGGGGGGGGGCAGAAAGGCTAGGCAATCAAGGACATGGGTAGATAGATGGAGGAGAAATAAAAAATAATAAATAAAAAGTTCTATGGAGATGTGCAAAAGTTGGAGAAAGTCAGATGTGTGTGTGTGTGTGTGTGTGAGGTGATGATGTAAGTGTGTGTGTTTTTTGTGTGTGTGTTGGGGATGGGGGGGGCAGAAAGGCTAGGCAATCAAGGACATGGGTAGATAGATGGAGGAGAAATAAAAAATAATAAATAAAAAGTTCTATGGAGATGTGCAAAAGTTGGAGAAAGTCAGATGTGTGTGTGTGTGTGTGTGTGTGTGTGTGTGTGTTTTGATGTGTGATGAAATAAGAAAATAAATAAAAGGTCTGTTGCATAGGAAGAGGGATGTAAAAGTGCTAAAAGTCATGTAGGTGTGTGTGTGTGTGTGTGTGGGGGGGGGGGGGGGGGGGTGGTCATGAGTGCTGAGGAGTGAATAAGTGCAAAGTAAGTATAGTGTGGGGATAAAAAAACTTCTCCTGAGTCTCTCAGTTCTGGCTTTGTGGCATCTTCTTGATTTCAGCGGTAGGAATAATCCATTGTTAGGATGAGAAGAGTCCTTCAGAATCTTTTGGGCTCTTAGGAGTACTCTTCTGGAATAGATATCTTGTAGAGCAGGGAGTTGAGTTCTTATAGTACGTTCAGCTGAGCGCACAACTCTGCAGAGTACTACAATCTCTAACTGTGGAGTTCCAATACCAGAAAATAGCCTCAACTAAACTTCCATCACCTGTTGAAGTGCAGTTTTTATCCTGGTTGCTTAGGTGCTATATTTGGAACTATTGGCTAGTTTTGCAAAACTCTACACTAATCACAAAGCCGAAATCTAGACGCACCCTAGCGGCAGCAAATTAATTTGCTCAGCCTGTACGTCTAGTATCAAACCATAGGGTTTTCTATTGGCTGACGCCGTGGACGTCATCCAATCACAGCGCTCTATTTTGTTAGAGAGTCTTAAGGCGGGCTTAACAGGATAACGACAGTCCTGCGACGGTGAACAACAAGGAAGGTGGCTATGGCGAACGAAGAGCGGTTGTTTGAATCAGCGTTGGCGTCAACTTTGGAGGAGTTGGACTTGTGCTTTTCTTTGAAAGTTGAGCAACACAATGCACTTAAGTCATTCCTTTCGAAGAAGGATGTATTTGCCGTTTTGCCGACCGGATACGGATATGGTCGTAGCGCTGGCCTATTGCATGCCTAGGCAGTTTGAAAGACAATTCTCTGCCCGCCCCTTGGATTAAGCAAGGTGAATGGTTCGATTCCAGACTATACATTTAAATGTTATAGGATGGCCCGCCAGGCTAAAAGCCTTCTACCATACTGGCAAAACAATAAATGTCTTGCAAAACCACAAAACTATTGCAAAAATGTTCAAACTCTTTTACAAATGTTGTGTGTGTGTGTGTGTGTGTGTGTGTTTGTGTGTGTCAAAACAGTTCACACAACCATAATCTGAATAAGCACACAAAGAACAAACACACTGTTAGTAGGCCTATAAATGAAAACCATGTATGGCTTTTGCAAAGATGTATACATATGGTCAAATATGCCATTTATGGATACTTATTGCAATAGGGAGTCAGAGACGGTTGATAAAGTGAGACGATTCATAAGATGGTAAATTCTGGCACGTTGTGACGTGGGGTTCGAAGTTGTCACGCCCATTTAGGAGTCTAGCGGGAGGTCCAGTGTCTATGTATTCCTATGGGAGAAATGAACATTTTCACGGAATATGACCAATCCCTTAGCCCTACATTCAGCCATGTAAGTTTTGAACCCATTTTCTAGAAGCCACATGTCTCCCTGACATTCCGACATTGAAATTGTATTTTCCAACGAAACAAATAAAGACAAAAATAGCTTTGTTCGTGATCTGTCACTGTCTCCTCAAAGCTCTGGTGCACAGCCACTTGTTCTCAGAGGCTCTAAACTCAGAGATGGTTGATAAACTAACCTAACATATTTTTTGCTAGAACTAGTAGACTACCACAAAGTTGCTGAACATATGTTACTTCAGGTTTGTTTGCAACAATATATAAGTTTAACCAAAGTTCTTAGCTGCTAGCTAGCTAGCGAACATTCCCATTCATTTTCCGTTTACTGTGCTAACGTTAGCTAGCTAGCTAGCTAGCTAGCTGGGTTAACGGGGCAAAATGAAATTATTCATTCCGTGTCCGAAAGAGTGTTTCATTGGCATCAGCAGACATCCCAACCTGCCAAAAGTCATTTCAGGGAGGTATCACGAAGCCCCCCCCCCCCCCCAAAAAAAAAAAAAAAACTTTAGCCTACTTAAATACAGATTAATATGTTCAGTACAACATATAAAGGAAGGCCTATAGATAGAAATTGTGAAAATAAAATATGTAGATAGTTTGGTCTTTTCATGTAGCCTTGGCAACTAGTAGGCTATAGGCCTGAATAATATGCACATGAATTGACACTTGTTAAACTCACCTCAACATTTTTTTTGCAATCATTTAACCCGCCATGGGCAATGCTAAAGTCACTGTTACAAACAGTGCAGTGTGCAAGACTAGGCCTATCATTATGTTTTACTCTTATGAGACAAGGGTAGCCTACACTTTGAAATGGGTCTTACATTTTCCTTTTTTTGACGCTCCTGAACTGATTATTTAAGTTCGGGAGAAAAGAGATAAAAGCCCGCCTACACTGAAAACTGATTGGTTGATTTAGCGAAACAGGCCAATCAGGATGCTCTCTGTCTTGGATGCGCTCAGACACACACGCACCACCCCTCTCTCTCTCCCGTCGTGTACGCACTACACTCAGATGCACACGCGGTCTCGCATGCGCGCTCTTGATGCTCACTCTAGATTCCGGGAGATTTTATCTAATTTGCGGGCGTCAGGATGCCGCTATCAATATGCGGGAGACTCCCGGAACTTCCGGGAAACTTGGGATGTCTGCATCAGACACAAACAATGTCTGTAAAATAGTATACAAAATTATATGTATATGTTATTATTGCTTATTCAGAGAAAAGTTTATGTTTTGACAAGCCTATTTAGGAGTCTAACGCCTAACTAGTGCCATATCGTTCCATTGGTGAATCGTCTTATGATTCATCTTAGTTAACTATAGAATCTTTGAGGGGGTTCAAACAACAATAGCACAGTAGAAAACAAAGTCATTGAAAGAAAAAAAGGTTGACCAGAAGATTTCATCCACATCACATGTTATTGCAATGTTATCTTATGCTACAGCATCGCCTGGGCCTTGTCCTGCTCCTCCTAGTCTGTTGGTTTCTTTGTTGTTTGGTGTGTGTGTGTGTGTGTTTGGATATGTGTTTGCATTCTCTCCACTCTCCACTCGGCCAGGCAGACCCTCCTCCTGCCACTTGCTATCTGTGACACCCTGGGAGTTTCTGTCTCCAAGGTAACGTGAAGTTTTCCTCAGCATCCCATCACACTTTTTGGAAAATGTGTCTGATCGCTTGTCTCTTGAGATTAGCGAGATCAGAATTTCATTTCAGGCTTATTTCTATTCATATATTTGTCTTCCTGCAGAACTGTATGTAGCTGACGTGCTGTATGGGGTTATCATGGGATTGCTGTAGCCATATCATATCATTAGTGTCATTGGTCATTAGTGTGTGAGAACATGCAGAACAACTACCTGACAACTGGCAACTATCTAATTCCCAGATAAAGAATTTCTATCTATCTATTAGTGATGGGGACGAGACCGCCTTTGCCGAGTCCGAGACAAGACCGAGTCTTTGAAGGGTCGAGACCGAGTCGAGACCGAGTCCGTTGGTTTTCTAATACAGTCGAGTCCGAGTCAAGACCGAGTCTTTAAGGAAGCAAGTCCGAGTCGAGACCGAGTCCTTTAGGAGTCGAGACCAAGACCATGAAAACATGTCAGTTTTCACATTCATGATTTAATATCACCCCAATTAATAATCAACAGTTAGGCCCAGGCTTGGAATTTCACTATTTTAGGGGCAAGGCCACTTGGCCTTCAATTGGGCATATTTGGTGGGGGGCACAAAGGCCACATGTCAGGGCACAAGGCCAAAGTTAACTATACAGTAGTAGGCTATAAAAAATAATCAAAGTTTAGCCTATTCACAGCAGTAGACCTGCATCACTGTATGAAACATTACAAAAACATGAAACATGACATATTACATAGAACTGTAAATCATCTGATCATCTAATATTTAAATGTCTAGGCTATATTTAATATTTATTTTATATTTGGCCTGTTATGGAATCATGTATTGAACAATTTAAGCACAGCTCAGCTTTAAGAAACTCAAATAGCCTAGATGCATACTTAGCATTTTTTGATCATTAAGACTCCTTTCACAAACTCTTACTCAGCTGTATATCCTCTGATTTTAATATTTACCTATATTTAATATTGCCTATATCTAGGCAATATTTGTAACATTTATTTTGTATTTGGCCTGTTATGAAATCATGAAGAACGATTTAAACACATTTTGAAACCTAAAGACCAAAGTTGGAGACATGAATGTAGACCTTGCTGCAGATTACATTTTTAATTTCACCGGAATACTCTAGAACGGCTTACTGTACAGGGGACTGCTTTATTTCTGTTAAGGTCTGCTGTTTATTCTGATTCTAAGATTCTTTATTCTGAGATGGGTATAGCACCTTATGTAGATGTTATGATTAAATTTAATTATATTATTTACTTTTCTCGCGAAGCGTTCACCACAGCAATTAGCGGCTAACATCGTTTAAAAGCTGAGAAAAAGCTCTTTCATGTGATGTGATACATGTGTCTGTGTGATGAGTAGGCTTAACGATTGCGAGTATTTCAACTGAGAAGAATGGGTGAGTTTGGACGCACTTTCTGTCTTGCCATGCACTGTCATTTTCTCCACTGTGTAAGACTGAATTAGTTTGCGCTGTGATGCTAAGATTATTTTGGCTATTATATAGGCTATTAAACGGACGCAAAGCAGAATATTGAAAGAAGGGGGCACCAAGGCCAACAAGGGGCAAAGACGTGGCCGCCGTGAAATTTCATTTTCATTTTTTTTATATGAACCTAAAAAAATGCGCTGGTCTCGAGGACTCGGTCTGAAATTACGAGTCCTTCTCCTCCCACTGTGGTCCGAGACCGAGTCAAGACCGAGTCTTTGAAGGAACAAGTCCAAGTCGAGTCCGAGAAAGCAGAAATCGGTCTCGAGACCGGTCTCGAGTCCGAGACCGGACTCGAGTACTACATCACTGCTATCTATCTATCTATCTATCTATCTATCTATCTTGAATTTCCCCTGGGGATCAATAAAGAATCTCTATCTATCTATCTATCTATCTATCTATCTATCTGCAAATCAGCAAGGAAAGGGGTGTTAATGTGGTAGTTGTGATCCTTTATCATATGTTGTTATATGCAGTATAATGCGTTTGCATTCACAGGCAGACTGTGAGATCCTTCCTAAAATCAGCTGTTTCATGGACAAAATTTGTCTGTCCTCAACATCAAAGAGGTGCGCGTGCACGCACACACACACATACACACACACACACACACACACACACACACACACACACCTGACAGTGCTCTGTAGTCTGGTATGTTTCCAGAGTGAGCCGGGGAGTGTTATCAGGCCAGTGAGATGAGTGATGCTCTGAGAAGAAGCCCAGATGTCTGATGTCAGTAATGTGGTATGCAGTGTGATATCACACACACACACACACACACACACACACACACACACACACACACACACACACACACACACGCGCATGCACACAGACGCACACATCGCAGCTGCTGCCAGATGTGCTGTTCCAGTCCAAACATCTCAAAGATGATGATGCCTCTGTATTTGTTGTTTAACCATGACTGATACTATACTGTGCTATGCTATGTTATACTAACGGTTCCCTTGACTATTGAATGTTGCTGTGGGCAACATATTAGGTTTAATAGGTTCAGAACTAATGACTTGCTCCAATAACATCGATGCCCAGCTGTGGTTTATTGTAGCTATGCATTAATGGCAAACTGCTTTGGTCAATGGCCGATGGCTGGGTATTAACATTTCCTGATGATTATAGAGTAGGCCTAAATGCTAATTGCCTGTGTCTGTAATCACGAGGGTGCCCTGAAGTTAATGTATGCTAATGTATGCACGCACAATCCAGTAATGGGCTTCCAACTCCATGACATCATAGTGCCAGGTTGTCATGGTGAGCACATCACAGAACACCACTGGAGGCTTTGATGTAGCTGCGGGGTTTGTTTGAGGGGCCGTCATGTTGGGGTTGGGGGGTCAGGGTGTGTGTGTGTGTGTGTGTCTGCGTGTCTGCCCAGAAAATGACTTATACACAGGGTATGGACTAATGCTGTTTGTCTTTCTCCATCCCTCGATGGTTTCTTGTCATATTTATGTGAGAAACTCACTCATGCTTTAATTCTCCATTCTCTCATTCCCAGTCTCAGGTGTGTGTGAGGTCGAGCCAGGTGACTGCATCATCAGGCTTCTATGTCTGTGGTGACTGTGGACGCACACACACGCGCACACACACACACACACACACACACACACATTATCAACAGGCTTCTATGTCTGAGGTGACATCTGGCCAGAGGCTCTGATGGCGGTGTTGTTGGGTTGGATGTGGGGGTGGGCTGGGGCAGGTGTTTCTTCCACATGGCTTTAGTTTCAAGGTCGCTGTGCTAGACACTCAAGGTCGCTGCTCCAGGCGATGCCTAGTATCCATGTTACTCTCTCCTCTCTCCCTCATTCTCTCCTCACCTCTCTCCATAAATCTGAAGTTTGTGTTTACAATGGATGTCTTCTCATCTCTCATACACTATTTCCACTGCCCTGGCCAACCTCTCATTAACCTTGACCATCATCAGGAGTCACTTAGAGTCATTGATATAGCTGAGGGTTATTATCAGCCAACACCACCCTGTCTTTTCTCTTCAATGTGACACTGAACTGCATGTCCAGATCTGAGGTATGGATTAAATGCAACCCTGGTAATTTCACACCAATCAAGCTAATGTAAATTGTACTATCACAGGTGTGTGTGTGTGTGTGTGTGCATGCGTGCGTGTGTGTGTTATTAGAAGTCGCCACATTTGGAGAAGGAGGTGTTGTGTGTGTCCTTAACATCTGCTGTGCTGCTGCTTTGTTATTGTCAACAGAGTCTGGGCTATTATTGCACCTGTCACATGTGTGCCCTTATGTTATGTAATATTTACTTGAATTGTGGACACAAATAAACAAGTAAACTGTGTGTGAGTGTAAGAGACTGCTTTGAGTGAACAGAGGGAAACTGGCTTCCTTGAGCCTGACTCAGGGTGTGCAGAATTGTGGACTCTGTAGTTTTGGCAGAGAGATGGTGATTTGTGCTCATTAGTTTTAGCACCATTTTGAGTCTCACATGATGCGCCATTTGGCCCTCAAATTCTTATTGTTGAGCCTGTTGCCATGGTGTGGTGTGTGTGGCCGTGTTATGGTGTGTGTGTGTGTGTGTGTGTGGCTGTGTTGTTGTTGTGTATGTGTGGCCGTGGTGTGGTGTGTGTGTGTGTGTGGCTTTGTTGTGTGTGTGGCCGGGGTGTGGTATGGTGTGTGACTGTGGTGTGGTATGGTGTGTGTGTGGCTGTGTTGTTGTGTGTGTCTGTTGTGTGTGTTGAAAAGCAGAAGAGTCACTTAATTAAAGTGGATCAATACATCTCCTGAGGGAAATAAGCAACACAGATGTAACTGCGCGACTCAATCTATAGCAAGTGGATGATTGGCTATACTGCTATTATACTAGACACTGATTAACCAGTATCAT
The DNA here is from genome assembly GCF_018492685.1 of Alosa sapidissima. NCBI lineage: Eukaryota > Metazoa > Chordata > Actinopteri > Clupeiformes > Clupeidae > Alosa > Alosa sapidissima. The sequence goes on along the minus strand of NC_055976.1, from coordinate 28,768,495 downwards.
CAGTGCTCAGATGTGACCAGGAATGTGTGTGTGTGTGTGTGTGTGTGGCCAAGTGAGTAGGTGTAAGTGTGTGTGAGTATGTGTGTGTGACAAATTGTGAGTGTGTTATGGGGTTTGAAGAGCATCTGCTGTTATTTTTCAATAAACTTGTATTCCAGTGAATTTTTACTGTAAGAGGAAAGAGCATGTGATGCAGCCTCCCATAATCAAAAACAAACATCAAAACCAAAACAACAAATTTCAGTTGGTTTCCCATTGCATGGTACTGTCTGTCACCCAAGCCATCTCTGAGTCTCTCGCGGCCGCTGGGTCCCCATAGGGTGTAACCATATCAGCATGTCTTCTAGTGCACACATTTTCCCATGACAAGTCATGGCCCATCATTCAAGACCCAAACCCACACACAAAGAATGAGAAATACAACCCAAATGTTGCCTCTCACTGAACATAACAAGGCAAGTCAACAATGGCATGAGTCTGGTTAAACCATAACAAGGCAAGGCAAGTCAAGTCAATAATGGCATGAGTCTGGTTAAACCATAACAAGGCAAGGCAAGTCAAGTCAACAATGGCATGAGTCTGGTTAAACCATAACAAGGCAAGGCAAGTCAAGTCAATAATGGTGTGATTCTGGTTAAACGATAACAAGGCAAGGCAAGGCAAGTCAATAATGGTGTGATTCTGGTTAAACGATAACAAGGCAAGGCAAGGCAAGTCAACAATGGTGTGAGTCGGGTTAAACCATAACAAGGCAAGGCAATTCAACAATGGCGTGAGTCTGGTTAAACCATAACAAGGCAAGGCAAGTCAACAATGGCGTGAGTCGGCCATGAGTTTGGTTAAACCATAACAAGACAAGGCAAGTCAACAATGGTGTGAGTCTGGTTAAACCATAACAAGGCAAGGCAAGTCAACAACAGTGTGAGCATTGAGTGGGCTCTGCATACTGCATATACATCAGTCTGAGTGAGAGGGTGCAGAATTTTAGCCTGCTTTAACCAGACTCACTACTTTGTTTCACTTGGTGAAAACAGTCTGGCCTCTCATGATTGGGAAACGTTTCCAACCCTTACATCGTAATGGGCGTAGATTTTACTTTAACTTTGAAATTATCGGTGCAGCCTAACCAATCAAATTGATCAGGGATTCCTAATGTTGCTTCCTACTTCACCTAACCTTTACAAACTGATAATAAACTGCATCGGCAGTTAGGTAACAGTGTATTTAGACCTGTGCATAAATGTACTCGTTCTTCCGACAGCAATTTTTTTGATGTTTGCCGAGGTTGCTACTACCGTACACCATGGCCATTTTCAAATTTGAAACTAACGTCATCCCCTCTCATCACTGATTGGCCACGCTGGTGGCTGAGGGAAACATTGTTTCTTGGTGTTTTAAGCCCCCAACGTTGTCTGGAAGGCGCTAGGGTTAGGCATGGGTTAAGGTTAGGGTTAGGGTTAAGGTTGGGGGCTTAAAACACCATTGAGCGGTAACATTAGTGTGTTATCAGATGCCAGACTAGTATCTCAGAGAAATGGAAATGGAACAGAGCTACTAGGCATAAAGTGTAACGGAAGGGAGAGACACGGCTACAGTGGTCACATGACCTCCTCCTTCCGGCCCAGGAAAGCCGTGCTTCGCTCACGGCTTCTCATGACCTCTGTATGACCTCTGCCTGAGGAGCAGAGGGAGGTCGCTTCACCTTACACTTGTGGGGGAGGGGATACAGTATCTGGGAGAGTGTGTGTGTGTGTGTGTGTGTGTGTGTGTGTGTGTGTGTGTGTGTGTGTGTATGTATGTGTGACTGGATCCTAAGTGTGTTTTATGATAAAGCTGTGTGCATTTTGCTGTGCGTGATTATATTTGAGCTGCATGTTTGTTGTGTATGGTTTGATCACCTCTTCCCCCCTGAGTGAGAGAGTGTGAGTGTCTGCGAGAGTGTGTGTGCAAGAGACAACGTGTGTGTGTATGTGTGTGCATTTGTGTACGTGCACAAGTGCGCACGTGTGTGTGTATTTGTGTACGTTCACAAGTGCACACGCGTGTGTGTGTGTGTGTATATGAGTGTGTTTGTGAATTGCCTTAGAAGTGAGCTGTAAAAGGAGAGCTCCTATTGTTCTTTGTTGTTTGTCCATATTAACATAAGCAGCCTGTGCATGTGTGTGTGTGTGCATGTGTCTGTGTGTGTGTGTGTGTGTGTGTGTGTATGTGTGTGTGTGGACTGTATGTTGTATGATGACTAAACTGTTTTCTTTTTTACATTTCAGAGATATAAATCTTAACTCAGTAGATGCTCAGGTAAGCTAATTAACGCTATAACAGGTGTGGCTCACCAGTCCAATTACGTTAGGCAAACCCTGTTGGATAAATGACAGGATGAATGTAAATAAACTGTAATACTATTAAAAACGATCACTAGTGGTCAGCTACACCGTGCACCGTGTGTGTGTGTGTTCACACTGGATAATAATTGTGTGTGTGTGTGTGTGCATGCAGAGTTTTTCTGGGACATACTTATCGGTACATCTGAAGTAAAATAGCACAGATGGAACTCTAGTTCTCTGCTACAATCTGAGTCTATCTTCGTCTTCCCACAGCTTTTGTAAATGACAGAACATGACTTTCACCATTATCTGAGCCTATCTTATTCTCCCACTCTTTTTTTATTTATATACCCATTTGGTGTTCAGGAAGGACATTTCTCCAACCATCAGTATTGGGTAATTCTGGGCTATTTGAAAGAGAAGAACATGTCGACTTCCGGTCAGGTCACTGACAAGATGGCAGCATAGACCAACAGCTCCCGATTAGCGAAATTCTTTAAAAGCCCCGAAACCCCACATTTCTTTTATTAATAGAGTTGTAACATATTTAGTGAGAGGGGCAATGGCGTCCACTAGGATAAAAGGCAAGAAAAATGTACAACAACCAAAGATACAAGGTGGGGAGAGACGAAGTCGTAGCTGTTCACCGCCTAGCCTTGAAGATGACGGTGGCAAGGCTAGCCCTCAGGAGGATGATGATGCAGTAGATTTGAGCTTGATTCTCAAAGAGCTGAGAGATTTCCGACGAGATAACAAGACTCAATTGGAAGACAAGTAGAAATAACAAGAACAAACACCAGGCTGGATGATGCTGAAGAACGGATTGTTAAGGCCGAGGAAAGGAACCAAAACACGGAAGATGTATTGTCAGAAATGATAAAGTTACAAGCCCAGATGGAAGCTAAACTCACAGAACAAGAGAGTTGCTCAAGGCGGGAAAATATTCGATTTTATGGAACAGAAGATGAGTTCCAGTCAGTGCTCGAATTCGTGGAAAAATTACTGGTGGAAAATCTCAATATTACTGACACGTCATCCCTGCTAATCGAGAGAGCTCATCGGGCGTTGGGATCACAACCTCCGGCAGATGCTCCACCGAGATCTATCCTAGTGAAGTTCTCCAGCTTCAGAACAAAAGAAATGATACTCCGCGGAGCATGGAAAAAGAAAGGTTTGATCTGGAAGGAGAAGCGAATTAATTTGGACAATGACTACCCTCCGCGTATCCTGCAAAGGAGGAACGAATATGCAAACGTTCGAATCTGAAAGATGGAGGCATCCAGTTCCAAACTATGTTTCCAGCCAGGCTACATCATCAGACCCCCGGAGACGTTGATGGAGCAACTGCAACAACTGAGTTGGCGGAGAGCAGCGAGGCGACCCGGAGACCGAGCTCCCCACTATAGAGAGAAGTTACAGATCTTCAGACGAGATCCCACACCCGCTAATACAGATAGTGGTTAGAATTCACACATTAGCGTATCTTGGAAATGACACGGTTCCTCCGGTTTGGTGAGTTTAGTCGTTTCATTGGTTAGAAAGAAATTAGTTTACTTTCCTAGTGACTTCATTAAAATGTAACGTTACATCGGGCAAGCATACGGACAATGGGACTTCACTGTGCTGTTACCTATAAGGGCTCTCCCTGTCGAGAGGGTGATTTTCCCTTAGTAGTGCCTATAACCAGCTGGCGTATGGTCATAAAAAAGACCACTATCTTGGAAGTACAGTTAGTTCTTGTGTATGTCTTTGTTGTGTATTTGTTTTTAGTTTGGTTGTTCTTTATTGTTAAGGGGAAGCTTTTCACACATATGAAGGAATATGATTATCCAATAACCTAAATGCAAGGCATAAGAATAGTTTCTTACAATGTTAATGGATTAAATAACCCAGTTAAGAGAGGTAAAATCCTATCACAATTTAAGAAAGATAAAGCTCAGATAGCATACCTCCAAGAAACTCATCTTAATGATATTGAACATGCTAAACTAAACAGAATGGGCTTCAAACATGTTTACTCATCTTCCTACAAATTAGGACATAAAAGGGGGGTAGCCTTACTACTATCAGGAGGGGTCAATTATGAGCACATATCAGAGTTGTCAGATAAAGCAGGCAGGTATATAATGATAATAGGAACAATAGAGGGAACTCTAATCAGTCTTCTAAATGTATATGCTCCCCCTGGCAGCGATTGGATGGTTTATAGAAAAATATTTGATTTAATGACAACAAAAGCCCAAGGGGTAGTAATTGCTGGTGGAGACTTTAACATACATTTGAATCCAAAGCTAGATGTCTCTAATGGGAGGCCATCATCAAAGCCCATTAACAGGAAGATGAATGCATTAATGAAGGACTTGGGTATTATAGATGTTTGGAGGGAAAAATATCCCACCAGTGGAGACTACACTTACTACTTCTCCCCTCACACATTATATTCTAGAATAGACTACTTCTTTATCTACAATAGAGACCTTCATATGATACAGATATGTGACATAGGCCCAATGACACTCTCAGACCATAGTCCTGTTTTCATATCTGTGAGCTTCAACAGAAAACCTAGATCCACATTGTGGAGACTGAACTCAGATGTTCTGAATAATCCAGGAAAGGAGTTCTTGAATATAGAAATTAAATCATACTTAGAACTAAATGATAATGGAGAGGTGACCCCAGTAATTGTTTGGGGCACGCTCAGGGATGGGCAGTATTTCTAATACATGTATTTAAAATACGTATTTCAAATACAAAATACTATTTTGTAATTTGTATTTTATTGAGATGATGAAAATGCCTTCGTATTTTGTATCAAAATACTTCAGTGTTGTGTATTTTTGTATTTTCAAAATACTGTAAAATACTTTCTGTGAAACACTGTGATGACATCTATCTAACTATCTATACTGTAAAGCACGAAACTCTGTCTCTGTCTGTCTGTGGCACCCTTGCATGGTCAAGCCCCTCTGCTCCAGTAGAGCGTTTATTTTCCTTTGCTGGACTGATTAACAGGCCCCATAGGCATCGTCTGAATGCAACACTGTTTGAGAAGTTAGTTGTGCTTAAAGGCATCAACTGAGGAGACACGACTAGCTTAGGTTACACACACTCCTTTGCTCACACAAGGACAGCACAAGGACTTGAGTTCACAAGTTTATAGTACACTTGAGTTTGCTATTTTGCTATGTTCTCTGACCTGTGAAATATTTCAGTGCTATGGTAACTAAAGATACCTCAAACAAGGACATTTCCAATTTTGCACATTTTAAATAAGAAATGATTGATAATGTCATAATAATTGGCTTCTAATTGGCTTAACTGATTGAATGGTATTAATGTGACAACCTGATTTTTTATTTTTACTTTTTTTTTTGTATTTACATTGATAGAGGTTGTGCACACACCAGTTTCAAGTGTATACAAAATTAGATACATTTCTAAATAAGTCATCTATTTGGATTGTTTGTCTTTAAGTTATTGTCACTGATTCATAGTGGGCAATCTATCACACCAACTGGCTGGGAAGTGTAACAGTTGTGGAGTCGGCATAGCCTGTCGCTGCAAAACAGTAAATCTCCAAACTTAAAAACAGTAGACTAACAGTCAATAAAAGTGGACTGTCAGAGCTGTACAAAATACTAAAAGCCATGCCAAGTGCCCTGTTCGCTCTTAAACTGTCCATCACATGTGGTGCCTCTGCCTAGCCACTTCATACATGTGTTAGAATTAGTTCTGTACTTTAAAGAACATTTTGAGCGATCGATCACATAGCCTACGTTCAATGTTGCAATATTATCAGAAGGCCCTATTTGCAACCTACAAGAACATTTCAAAATGAATGGAAAGACACAGTGATGAGATTTTGCACTCAGCTGTAGCCTAGGCCTGCCAGTGGTGAGTCTGTTATAGCCTATTTACTTGTATTGTAGCCTATGCGCAACTATTCTATTAAACACTGTGTGCTATAGTCTATTAAACACTATAGGCTATGACCGCTATGTTCTTGCACTATTTTCCCCCATTATATTGTTTCAGTTATCCAAAAGGCTAGAAGGATGCTCTTTATTACATGCCAATTTTGGTAATATAACTAATAAAAGTGAGGTGAGGTGCCCCCCCCACCCGTTGTTCTCTGGCGCCGACCCTGGCAGGGGTTTATATTGGGATGTCTAACATGAGGGGTCAGCATATCTAATCTGTTGACTGATTATGGAAGGAGTCTCTTGCTTTCAGATGTTTTTCCAGGTAGTGTACAAGTGAAGGGATAGACGAAAAAAGGCTTTTAGAAATAAGTATTTTGTAGTATTTTGAAAATACAAAAATACAGTATTTTATTTTGATACATTTTTTGGCTGCTGTATTTTGTAGCTTATTTTGATACATTTTTTAAGGTGGGTATTTGGTATTTTATTTGGAAATACATTTTGATGTATTTGTGCCCATCCCTGGGCACGCTTAAGGCGGTTATGAGGGGCAAAATTATTGCCATCACCTCTCACATAAAGAAACTTAGGAGGCAGAGACTACATGACCTGGGAATTAAATTAAAGCATGTACAACAACTCCACATTGACACTTTGGATAATAGGGTGAAACAACAAATAAAAAAGATAAGGACTGAAATTGAAGACATAAGCACTAAAGAAATACAAAAAAAGTTGCTATTTCTAAAACAGAGGTATTATGAAGTAGGTGGGAAAGCGATGAAACTCCTTTCATACAGATTAAGAAAGCAACAAGCTGACAATACCATCCACAAGATAAGAAATCCAGAAAGTGGAACTATAGAGTATAGGGTATAGAGGAAATCCAGCAATGCTTTGAAAAATTATATAAAACACTCTATTCCCAACCACAAATTGATAACGACCTTCAGATTGAATCATTTCTGGCCTCACTTAATTTACCCTCCATTTCGAAGGAACAAAATAAAGACTTAACATCTGAAATAACACTAGAAGAACTAAACTCCGCAATCTCTAGACTGAAGACGAATAAATCTCCAGGCCCAGATGGTTTCACAACCGAATGGTATAGAGCATTGTGAGAGCAGTTGGCTCCAATATTACTGAAAACATGTAATTGGGTCTTAAAAAATAGGAAATTCCCCCTTCCTGGAGGGAAGCGATTATCTCACTTATTCCAAAAGAAGGGAAAGACAAGCTTGAATGTGGTAGTTTCCGCCCAATAAATGTCTTAAATGTTGATTATAAGCTATTTACATCAATATTGGCACACAGAATAGACAAGATCTTACCCATACTCATCCACCCTGACCAGACAGGGTTTATCCAACAAAGACAAACACAAGACAACATAAGGAGGACCCTGCACATCATCAGACACATCACACAACATGGTATAGAGGCGGCCCTTATAAGCTTAGATGCAGAGAAGGCTTTTGACTCAGTTAGGTGGTCATTTCTATATAAAGTTTTATCAAAATGTGGCTTTCATGAGACTATAATTGCAACATTTCAGGCCTTATATGACAACCCTTCTGCAAGGATTAAAGTAAATGGGTCCCTTCATTCTTCAGCGTGGAACCAGAAAGGGTTGCCCTGCCTCCCCCCTACTCTTTGTTTTTTTTATCGAAAAAGTAGGGTAAGACAAAATGGTAATATTAAGGGTAATATTAAGGGTATAGCAATGAGAACTGACGAACATAAACTTGCCCTATTCACTGATGATGTGCTGATTTTATTGGCCTGACTTTGCACTAGTATTTTATTGACTGTCTATGCACAATTTTCAACCAAATTTTGCTGCTCTTATTTTTTTCATTATTATATGTGCCCTCTTATTTACTTACTTTTTTGTTTACTTGAATGTTATGTTTGTCTGTGGACTTAAATTGGTAAAATATGTCTTGTCTTCACCGTGGGATAGTGAGAAACGTAATTTCGATCTCTTTGTATGTCTGGAACATGTGAAGAAATTGACAATAAAGCTGACTTTGACTTTGACTTTTTGACTTTGACTTTGATCTACTTATCACAACCCTCACAAACATGTCCTAGGCTGATGGATCTGTGGGAGAAATACGGAACACTTCCAGGGTATAAACTAAATGTCCAAAAGACTCAAGTTATCACATTCAATTATAACCCCCCTAGCTGGTTTATGGGAAAGTACCACCTGAGATGGGATGCAGATTCTATAAGATACCTTGGCCAAGTGTTAACCTACCTAAGGATATCTCAAAGTTGTCTGACTTGAACTATGGCCCCTTAGACGTGAAAATTAAGTCGGACATGTTGCGATGGAGTCTTATCCCCTCCCTGGGCTTAACCTCCAGGGTAGAGTCCATAAAAATGAATGTGTTACCAAGACTGTTATACCTCTTCCAGACTCTCCCAGTGGAAATACCTATCAAACAGTTCATAGAATGGGACAAATGGATATCTAGATTTATATGGCAAGGTAAAAAACCTAGAACTAGATATAAAACTCTGCAGTTACAAAAGCAACAGGGAGGATTAAGCCTTCCGTGTCTACGTGATTACTATTATGCTGCTCAACTGGGACCTTTAGTGTGTTGGTGTGCCTCATTGTACTCTTCAAGATGGAAGGATATTGAGAGCACAATTAGTTAAGGGGTTCCCTTGGCGGCCATAGTGGCGGACCATGGACTAATGAACGATATGATATGATGAATGATATGATATGATGAATAAAAATAATCCCTGGATTACTACAGCTCTAAAGATTTGGCAAAACACAGTAAAACATTGTAACATAGAGAGCTTCTTAAAAATGTTGAGATGGTGCGCTTTTGATTCTGACTCCCCCCCCAGAAAATTAGATAATACATTTAGAACTTGGATCAAAAGAGGTCTTACAACTTATCACTCTTTTGTACATAAGGGGACATTTAAGAACTTTGAATCACTCCGGAAAGAGCATGGATTGGAACGACATGATTTTTATAGGTACCTCCATGTCCGCCATTACTTCTGCCAAAATATAGTTGGACTACCGGAGGCAGGGAAGACGGGTATTTTTGAAGTGCTCCTAAGGGCTATTTTCAGACATGTAATAAAATCATCTCCAGACTTTACCATAGCATACGACAGGCTGTTTCAGACAATACACTATACATTAAAGAGAAGTGGGAGAAAGAATCTAGTCAAGCTATCTCAGTGGAAGATTGGGAGAGACTATGTGAATTACAATGGGGGATAACATGCTAAAATACCTGGCTGGAGTTTAGCTGGAAAAACCTAACTAGGTTCTTCATTACACCATTACAACAACGACAACAAATACCTAATACAACATGCTGGAGAACCTGTGGAGTCAATGAGGCCAACCATTTCCACGTGTTTTGGGAGTGCCCAATTCTAGCTCCTTACTGGCAAGAAATCCACCTCCATCTAGAAGTGGCCCTGGGGATGAACATCCCATATAGATTTGACACCCTGTACCTAGGAAAAATATCATTTGATAACTGGGACCACAATGATAAGAAGTTGATACTGATACTTCTAGCAGCAAGCAAAAAGGCTATGTCAAGAAGGTGGTTAAAACAAGAGCTTCCATCATTACATGAATGGTTAAATATAGTTCATGATATTTATATTATGGAAAGGCTTTCCTTCTCTCTCAGAACTCAGTGTGAGAAATTCAATAGGATCTGGCCGAAATGGACTGGGTATATTAAATGCATCAGATCAGATTTCTGTTAAAAACATTTATTTTTCTGTTATTACTATCTCTATTCTAGCCTTGTGGAAATTGAAGTGAAAGCTCCCCATGTTCACGTTGTTCTCTTTTTCAAGTAAAAACTATTAGGCCATAATAAGGAAATAGATAGCTTTATTTAAGTTGAATGCACGCTATAGTACATTGTGGATTAATGCATGAGTGATTTGCAACTATGTATTACTTGGTCTCTTCCATTTTGTTTTCCTTTCTTTTATGCCTTGTATGTAGGCCAACTGGATATAATAATCCACTTTGTACTGTTTTGTTGTCTGAATCTCTGTAAAACATCCTGATGGCCAAAAATAAACATAAAATGTCAAAAAAAGAAAGAGAAGAACATTCTCTGCTAGTCTCCAAGAAATAAGCTGTGCAATGTGTTATTTTGTGTCTGTAGAGAGCTCTCAAAGTGCTTTCTCTCACTCTTGCTCTCTACACCCCCTGCCCCCCCCCCCCCCCACACACACACGCACACACGACCCCCCACCGTGCACACACGTGCACACACACACACACACACACACACACACACACACACACCACATGTACACACACATGTGCACACGGATATGCACACATGCACATGCACATGTCCGCACATATAGGTACACACAAACACACACACACAGATGCACATGCACACACATACACACACACACACTCACTCGCACATAAACAAACACACACACACACAGAGTTATTTAGCAGGGTGATTAAAGGACGCCACCGCCCCCAGTCCTGGCTAATTAGCACGGGCAGGG
>NC_055976.1:28747703-28752703 GCF_018492685.1 Alosa sapidissima | reverse complement strand
GCTGGCTGGGTGATACTGCCCTGTAGTGGTGTTTAGGTGCAGCTGGGTGATATTGGGCTGTAGTGGTGTTTAGGTGCAGCTGGGTGGGTGATATTGGGCTGTAGTGGTGTTTAGGTGCAGCTGGCTGGGTGATACTGCCCTGTAGTGATGTTTAGGTGCAGCTGGGTGGGTGATATTGGGCTGTAGTGGTGTTTAGGTGCAGCTGGCTGGGTGATACTGCCCTGTAGTGATGTTTAGGTGCAGCTGGGTGGGTGATATTGGGCTGTAGTGGTGTTTAGGTGCAGCTGGGTGGGTGATATTGGGCTGTAGTGGTGTTTAGGTGCAGCTGGCTGGGTGATACTGCCCTGTAGTGATGTTTAGGTGCAGCTGGGTGGGTGATATTGGGCTGTAGTGATGTTTAGGTGCAGCTGGGTGGGTGATATTGCCCTGTAGTGATGTTTAGGTGCAGCTGGTTGGGTGATACTGCCCTGTAGTGATGTTTAGGTGCAGCTGGTTGGGTGATACTGCCCTGTAGTGATGTTTAGGTGCAGCTGGCTGGTGAAAGTCTTGAGTGTGCCATGTGTTGCTGGTGTATTACTGTAATGAGCTCACAAAAGCCTAATAAGGCATGTTAGAGCTCTATCAGTCCCCACATTGCCCCTGCAATAGCCCCTCTTGATTCGCAGGGTTTTAAATGCCCACCGCACGTCATGTCTAATCTCACCTCCTTTATCTTCTAATTATTCCTGTTTTCCTACTTCCCTTGCTCGCTGCGCAATCTCAACCGCTTTATCACTGAATTATTCATTTTTATACTTTCGCGCTGTGTGTGTGTGTATAATCTTGAGTGCTTTATCTCCTAATTATTCATTATTATTCTTGGCTGTGTGAGAGCGGTTTTGCATGTTGAGGAGGAGAGAGACAGAAGATCAGAGAACAAAAAGCGGTTTTAGTGGAGAAAGAGGCGAAGCGGAAACGGAGATCGGTTTAGTGCGGTGGCCGTAGCCTTGGCTCTATTCTGTCTCCATAATGGCTGTGGGTCTAGGAGGATGGGCCTTGGCTCTATTCTGTCCCCATAATGGCTGTGGGTCTAGGAGGATGGGCCTTGGCTCTATTCTGTCCCCATAATGGCTGTGGGTCTAGGAGGATGGGCCTTGGCTCTATTCTGTCCCCATAATGGCTGTGGGTCTAGGAGGATGGGCCTTGGCTCTATTCTGTCTCCATAATGGCTGTGGGTCTAGGAGGATGGTCTCTTCCTTTTCTCTCTCTCACAAATGTTTATTTAATTTGATTTGGCCTGTGAGAGATTAAACTTCTAGCACACTGAGGAAAATAAGTTTGTGTGCCATGGAAACTTCACTTAAGCACTTTGTAAGCACTTTGCAAAAGTACTATATAGATGAGGATTCTTATTATATTACAGTGTTTGCCCATTGCTTGCACTAAAAAATAATGCTTAGACCAAAGCCTCAATACTTAAACTTCTTGTAGCATACCTTAAGCACTGTGTAACTATAGCTTAGGGGTGGTGGGGGCACCTCACCTCACTTTTATTAGTTATTTTTCCAAAATTGCCATATAATAAAGAGCATCCTTCGAGCCTTTTGGATAACTGAAACAATACGATCATTTCTTAGCCCAGGAGGACATCGCCTGCGAGATGAGCTTGTGGCCAGATCTGAACAGGTTGCAGGATCCATAATCCCTTCCCCCCACCCCTGCCACACACACACACACACACACACACACACACACACACACACATACAAAAAATAAATAGCTATTTCTCCAGTATCTTTTTCTTTTTACTTTTGTTTTGTTGCTAAATATTTGATTTCAGCCAAATTCTTCCAAAAATGTGTGAAGCAATAGGCAAAAACTGTATCACTGCAGTCTGATTTTACTATTACTTAAAGATTATTATTACATCATTAGGCCAACAAAGGTCTTTATTAAAGATTTTATTATTAAATTACAAAGATTATTTTTATATCATTACTAAGGTCTTAAACAGAGGGCTGATACCCCTGTTCAGCTCTCTGTCTCCCTGGAGATTCCTAACGCCATGGGAACTCTGGACTGACACCCCTATCCACTTCCTAGTCCTCCTCCAGGAATACCTCAGCCAGTGCTGAAGAGCTGTCCTCGACTCCTGTCCTGTCCAACTTGCACTTCTGTCAGTGGTGTAAGACTAATCAACAACGTCTGCTGTCTGTCAGCTCTCAGCAGGCTAGTGGCTAGCGGCTAGCGGCTAACGGATTTCTGTCTGCCGGACTGTGAGTCACAGGTGGAGTGAGTGTGTTTACAAACATGTCCCCGGTGAGCCCTGCAGGGCAGGCAGAGAGGCTTGGTGTTATGGGTGTCCCTGTATAAAAACATTTTTCAGCCTCAGTTTCAGAAATCTATGGCTATATGTCCACACGTGGCCGGGTGTTTTTAAAAATGGGTGTAATGATGTCATCATTTTTCAGCCTGAATTTCTGAAATCTACACCTAAAACTCCACTCCTGACATGCTCCAGGGCCTCGGTCAAGTGAGGGACGATGGTGTTGTGCCCACTAAAACTAAGACTAGGTAGGAATACAATGAAATTTAAGATTTGATCATTTAACACACACACACACACACACACACACACACATTCATTTATTTTCATTCAACCTTTATTCTCGGTTCATTGAGGGTATTCCTCATTTTCAGTGAAGCCGAGATTACACAGTAACAATGGAATAACAAGATATAGTATATATAATTGTGGAAAATAAAACAAAATAAAACAAATAATAAGATAACCTACATAACATTATAAAGGAGGAAGGGAAAATAAAAATATAGAAAATATGAATAACAATATAATAACAATAATAAAATAACATTTACATAAAACACACTAATTGCACCCACTCCAAAAATCTGAGCTTGCATAAAGCTTCTGTGGTTGACAGCTAGCTCTGCCACTGACAGCAAGTGTTAGGCCTACCTATGCGGAGGCCCTGTACACACCTGTGTTCCTCTATAGGTGTGTTGACTCAGGTGTCCACTATCCAGCAGTAACAGAGGCAGCAGTGTTAGGCCTACCTACGTGGAGGCCCTGTACACACCTGTGTTCCTCTATAGGTTTGTTGACTCAGGTGTCCACTATCCAGCAGTAACAGAGACCCTGTACACACCTGTGTTCCTCTATAGGTGTGTTGACTCAGACCTATGTGGAGGCCCTGTACACACCTGTGTTTCTCTATAGGTGTGTTGACTCAGGTGTCCACTATCCAGCAGTAACAGAGGCAGCAGTGCGGTCCCGTGCTGTGAGATTTTTTCTTAAACTTTAATTGACATATAGGCCCACTTGATTGAAACAACGTTACAGTGTCAAAATGGTTTTAATCAAATAATTTAATTAATAATCAAATAATTAATTTCAGTAAATAATGTCTTAAATATAATGAATAATTAATTGAAAGGTTACTAGAAAAGAGTTGAGCCATTTTAAAGGGTACTTTACATCTGGATGACGTTTGCTGCGCTATTCTTGGATACTTGAGTTTTTACGGTAAATGTGTGTGTGTGTGTGTGTGTGTGTGTGAGTGCGCGCGCGTGCTCGCGTTGGCTTCTTGATGACAAACTCTACAGCGCGATGAGAAAGAGTGCTATCGCGAACCACGGATTGTTGTGAAGAGGACTGCTCTGAGGTAAGAAGCATGTTATCAAGCAGTCATTACTTTCAATTTGTCTTTGAACTCAAACAAAGGAGGACGAATGTTTTAACCGTTTATAAAGAGGCAAGGCAAGGCAAATTTATTTATTTATATAGTGCATTTCATACAGGGTTGATTCTTTTTGTGTCCAAGAGAACTGAAGTGTCGGGAAAGTGTTTTGTTTGTGGTCGTATTGTCAGTATGTTCGGACTTATAATCAAATCAAATGACATTTGCTAAACTGCACTTTTTCGGATGGTGATAATTTGGAAAGAACATTGTAGCACAAGTCGATACCATAAGCATTAAGCAGACTCAAGTTCTGCGTCTGGCTCTGTTAGAGTAGCATTACAGTAACAATGTCGCGTCTCCTTTAATTGGGGGGAATTTTCATTTAAACATTGCGCGCTGTTTGTGTTCAGTTCTGTTTTCTGTATTTACGGGAGAGCGTCTCGCCTACAGTGCTGGTATTTCCCGATGTGCACGGAAAACGGAAAAAGTTGACAGAAGTAGCATGTGTTTGTGTAGGCTATTCTTCGAAGTTATGCACAGAGCTCCATCCTTCCCGTTAGTTACCCACGGCGCACATTACTGTTGACCATGTCTGTAAATCTGAAAAGTATGAGATGAATGTGGATGGACAATAACCCACCCTGGCTAGTTTCAGCAATGAATCGGTCCATACAGATAAGTGAACAGTGACCACTAAGCTCGGTAGGTGGTGTTGAATTCTTTCATAAACATGATTAATGAGACTTGTGCAGAACGACTGCGTGTGAAGCTACACTCTGGAGCCTTTCAGGCGACAGTGGGAGTCGAGATGCCCCGTGAGCGCGGTATGATCGCGGTGAGTGCTGTCCGGCATCCAGAAAGTGGTGACTCTCTCGCGCAGATCAGAGGTTGTGATAGAGGTCTGCGGCTACACACACACATACACACACCCTGGATCACTATAAAACGTAGCACTGGTTCCTACTGTTTGGCTTAACACTGGCCAGAAATAAGCCTGTTATTATTGGACATTTCTCTCACACTCTTTCATTCACACACACTTGCACGCACATACACACACACACACACATCCTTTAGTGACTCAGATGTGACATTTTGTGGTATTGCCTGTCTCTGTCACTCATACATCTACTCAAATTTCACTTGGTCTTATCTCATCTCATCTTCTGTGCTTTGCACTCCCCTCCCTGTTCACAGTAGGCACACACACACACACACCATCCACATCAGGCCAGGTGAGGTCCAGAGGTGGCTGTAGGCTGCTATGGCCTCTCTCATGACATGGTGAAGCTGAGAGAGAGAGAGGGGGGGGGGGAG
>NC_055976.1:28737703-28742703 GCF_018492685.1 Alosa sapidissima | reverse complement strand
ATCGCACGTGACAATTTACTTAAAAAGGCGATTTTCTCCTCTTCTGGCGTATCGTCCCAGGTAAAAAAAAAAACTATTAAAAGTATACTTTTTGAAAGTGTACTAAGTACCGTTTGTACTTTTTTCGTAAAATCCAAGTGTAATTAAGTGTATTGAATTATGTATTAAGTTCAACTTAATACCAACTTGACTATACTTTGAGTGTAATTAGTGTGCTAAAATGGAACAACTTTTTTCAAACTTTAAGTGTTCTTAAGTACATTATACAAAAAGAGATTTTATGAGCATTCGAAACACAGTCGCAGTACAATTTTGTAACATCCCAAGTGTATTGGAAATGTACTTAAAAGGCATTACAGTATAACTAATAATAGTGTAGTAGTGTATTTTGAATACACTCTTATCATCCTCATTTCTATTCATTTGGCATGCTTCTGTAATATTTTAAATTAACTTCAAATGTACTTCCTGACTACAATAAGTGCCCTGAAAGTTTGCAGTTATGTTAATAAAAGTATAGTCTTAAGATACTTTAAGCACTATAAAGGCATACAATTTAAGTATAATATTAGTGTGATTTAAAATTGTACTATTAGTACTCTCCTACCTATTCTGTTACATAACAAATTACACTTTGATTATGAGAAAAACATTTTATTGACATGAATGAAAACAAAACATAATATTCATCCATAACAAAAGTAAAACATTTTCCTGAAAGTTATGGATCTCTTGAGCATATCTTTTCAAGTTGGATGTGGTAACGCGATAAAACATGCATTTGGGCGTATTATATTATTTCACATGCATAGATTTTTCGAGTGGCTGTTTGAAGCGCTGGTCAGATTCCTCCTCGCTCGCAGCATTTTCTTCCATGCTTGGGGAGCAGTTTCCTCTGAGTGCGTACGCGCAGAGAGAATTTGTGCACACACATTTAATATCTACGTGTGTGAAATAATATATAATATAATACACCCAAATGCATGTTTCATCACGCAAGTGCTTTTTGCCACTATTGTGTCGCGATACTCTACAGCCTCATTGGTAGACCATCAATTCAAAATGCAGATTTCATGAAAAACAAAAGTTGTTTACCCTCCTAGGTGAGACAATTTGCCCTCTAAGCTTGAAATTGTTTACTGGACACCCAGCCTACAAGCCAACAACTTAACAGTCTAACATGGCTAAATTTGTAATGCATGATCATTTATTGCTTATTTGTTTGCAAAGTCTTCTGGCCCAGAAAGAAAACCATGGTGGTTACGGATCATGGCTGAGGAGGAAAGGTACAGCTGGTAGAGTTGTGCAGTGAGTGAACTTCCCTCCCAACACTGAGATGTGGTGGCAAAGGCTGTGGTAGCTAGCTTCCTTACTAGCAAACCATCTTCCAGTCCAAGATGCATAAAGTTTTCGGTGGCAACCCGGGGCTGGACAGCAGTCAAATGCATTGACCTTGGTATTAGAGAATTTGTCTCTGTTGTCTGTGAACAGAAAGAAGATGGACAACATTTTACAAGATAAACAATATTTTACACAGAAATCCATTGGCAATGATGAGATTAATACAGAATATCTGTACCTATTTGCCATTTACTTTTTATGGGTCAAATTGGTATTGACACCATCTGTTTGCCATCCTGGTATGGGTAGACCTGGCCAGGTAGTCTTTCCTTAAAGCGTTGTGCACCTTGGCACCGATATGAGTGCAACCACCCTGTTTTCTGCATTTGATTACCTTAGATTCCTTTGTTTCCAATACAACCGTATTATCGTTTTCGGGTCAAATGGCATTTTAAATGGGAGTCGTGAGGGCACTAGCCTATTATTTTGATGCATGAATCAAAATCATCATGTATCAATATAGTTCTGCCCCTACGACTCCCATTCAAAATGGCATTTGACCCAGAAACGACAATACAGTCAAGCTTAATGGTGGCGCTTCTGACTTAATTATGCTTTCAAACGAAAGTTTGACTCAGGTACATTCACAAAAAGACCCTAGGTTGCATTTTGGCTTGAGTTATGCTTTAAGAGTAATGGGACAAGGTCCTGGATGAAGAATATTTACCTTTACTGCTGATTATATGAGGCGTTCAGACATCTCGGTTTCAAAACTGTCCAGGAACACCTGTAAAAACATAGTTAGGCTACAGATTAAAACTAGGTAAATTACAAACACTACTATGAAATGAACTTGAATGCTCTGTCAAACACAAATAATTAAAAAAAATCTAAATCTATCGCATAAACCAAGGCATAATATCAATCATGTAGCCTAAGCTTCATAGCACTAACTTAATAGAACACCAGGTTTAATTCCCCCTATAATATCAATGGTGAAAAAAAACGTTCTACTTCATAAAATGCATGTAATTTCTCCTGTAGACTCATTTTAAAAGATGTCTCCACGATTAAAGAAAAAAAACAGCTACAATGTCATTAGCATGCCTAATGAATATGAAGTGTGACTAGCCTAGCACCATCCTCCTTTCTGTGAGTTAACTTAGCCTACACTATAATATTAAAGAACATTGGTGAACTTTAGGCAAACGTTGCTTAATAAAGAACACACTTTCTTCCATCATAGTTTGTCTAACGTTAGTGCTAGCCAACGCTTGTCAATAATCCCACAAACACAAAGCAGGCTAATGTAACGTTAGTTTTCTTCTTGATAGGGATCTGGTCGACGTTTATGACGTTAACGTTAGCTAAATTAGCTAACGTGATCTGGCATTGCTAGCTTGTACTAGCAAGGATAAAAACAAACTCTTGAAAGATTGCTAAGCCATCAATTTAACTTCTCCAAAGACTACCGAAGGTCATAAAGAGTAAGCTACATCAGAATCATTTAACAATATGCTTTGGGACTCACCTGATAATGAATAACTTGGCACTTTAGATCCAACTGGCTTCAGCCCTTGTTATCTCATATGACGAGTCCTTCTGGCTCTGTAGGACCAACGTCGCTGGCATGACTAGAATTTATGGTATCTTTAATTTGGACAAACCTGTAACAATACGGACCGTAAACGTATGCATTTTCCGGTCTCTACAGTCCATCTGTCTTGCAAATAAAGTTACAAGCATAGACTGTATAAAATTACGTTAATGTTTGCTCACACCACGTTTTGCTCGAAAGCTGCACAGATCCGCCCACTCCATTTCAAATTCAAACAACCATGTTATTGGTCAACTGGACTGCCTATACATTTAACTGTGTTGCAAATTTAACAAAATGCCACATTCATCCTCTCACAACCTCTACTACATCACAAACGTATAGGCTACTACCTTGCTAAGACACAAAATCAACAAAAGAAAAAATATTATTTGATGACCAAAACTGATAGATCAGTGTGTCTAGGCTAGGTTATTGCACATTGCCATCCATGCGGCTGACATATCAGGCCTAAAAGCTACACACATTAGTATTTTATTAAAGGTGAGATGACTATGAAACTATACAAACAATGTATTAGGCCTACCAAAAAAATAAACTTTCCATAAGTACACTATATTACAACTCTAAGTATTAGCAATTTAATACACTTAAACTAAATAAACTTCTTTACCATTTAAAATACACTAACAACAAAGTACACTTTTAAAAAGTACATTACAAAAACACTTTGAATATTGCACAATAAGTATATTTAATTTTAGTACACTGAAGTTGAACTTAATACTATGACTATGAAACTATACAAACAATGTATTAGGCCTACCAAAAAAATATACTTTCCATAAGTACACTATATTACAACTCTAAGTATTAGCAATTTAATACACTTACACTAAATAAACTTCTTTACCATTTAAAATACACTAACAACAAAGTACACTTTTAAAAAAGTATATTACAAAAACACTTTGAATATTGCACAATAAGTATATTTAATTTTAGTACACTGAAGTTGAACTTAATACTATGACTATGAAACTATACAAACAATGTATTAGGCCTACCAAAAAAATATACTTTCCATAAGTACACTATATTACAACTCTAAGTATTAGCAATTTAATACACTTACACTAAATAAACTTCTTTACCATTTAAAATACACTAACAACAAAGTACACTTTTAAAAAGTACATTACAAAAACACTTTGAATATTGCACAATAAGTATATTTAATTTTAGTACACTGAAGTTGAACTTAATAACATCTACTTTGAAGTATACTTTCTAAAAGTACACATTAAACATACTTTACATAAAGTACAAAAAGTGTAAGCATACTTGCTTTATACTTCATGTACTTTAATCATATTTCTAACACACTAAAGTATACTACTTTTTTACCTGGGGTGACAGGAGAACCATGTCAACTTTGGATGTGGTTATCTTAGCGATACTTTTTGCAATACCCTCGATATACATATCGATGGAAAGCTTAGTCAATGGCCTTTCATGTGAGCACATTAACTTAATTTAGTAAATTTTACCAAAACGACTGGTTTCGCCTTGCAGGGTCACATTTGTTTTAGAGGTAGATAATGGAAACATGAAATAGGTTAGATAGAAATGGAATTGAGAACATCTAGAGAACATCCTAAATTCTGCTCCACCCTCCACACACACACACACACAGAAGATTATGGCTAAATGTCATATTTCTATTTCATATAATTTGGAATTCATATAAAGATTTTATATTTAGTTAATGATTTATAGTAAATTATGATGTAATTACTAGTAGGTAAGAATATTTAGTATGTATATATTTGAATACTTTTTAATCTATTACACTTAGGCATATCATTAATGTGATGTTTCGGTCTAATTGAGTGCACATTTGTGGTGTCTAGGTCTAATTGATTGCCTGTCACTTTAAGAAATATGTGAAAGTAATTAGCCTTCAGTCTAAGGCCCAGTTCACACCGGGAACATGGCGTGAACATGGCGTGTCAGTTGCGTGGCAGCTGCGTGGCGTTTGCTATGTCTTTGCTTACCAGAAGTGTGTCTGATGCGGTGCTGCGGCAGCCTCTCTGCCAAT
>NC_055976.1:28727703-28730203 GCF_018492685.1 Alosa sapidissima | reverse complement strand
GGGGGGGGGGGGGGGGGGTATTGGGTGGTTGTGTCTGTGTGTATTAGGGTTTGATGTAAGTAAGTGGGTTTCCTGTTTTTGCGATTTGTGGCAAAATGCGTCTGCTCGTGTAGAGCCTGTCAGGTGTGTGCGTGTGTGTGTGTGTGTGGTGCTAACATTACATTCTTATAGTGACTTCCTTTCGCTGCGTCAGAGAATCACACATTGTTTGTGATTTTTTTCTCTCAGGGTACTTTTCATTCATCTCTCTTCTCTCCTCCCTTCTTTCTACTTTCTCTTCCATCTCCTCCGCCACGTCTCTTCCTCCTCTCTTCTCCTCTCCTCTTTCTCTCTCTCTCTAGGTTTTTTAGGGTTGTTGGTTTATTTGTTTTTCTTGTATGTGGGTGTTGTGTGGTGGGGGTGGGGTGAGTTTTTAATATGGGCTAGTTTTATTATTACTTGGTTTCCCATTGACTGTTAATAAAGGAACCTTACAAGTCTCTCTCTATCTCTGCCCCCTCTCCCAGACAGCCTCTTTTTGAATCTGAATGTTTCACTGTTCAAGAGAAAGTCCCTCCATTTGTCACAGTCATACAGTGACCTCAGATGGTTAGTTCTCGTGGTCACCGTGAATGTTTTGTATTTTCCAGTGTCCTGTTGTAATGGTGGGAGGTGTATTCTCTTCCATAGACTGTTCAGGATATTACTGGTCATGTGAAGATTTTTTCGGCGCTGCTCATTATCTAGCAGCGGTGGTGTGGTTGGTAGTCCCTCCTGCCTTCCTGTATTTTAAAGCTCTCTCTGAATGTGTGTACTGTGTGTGTGTGTGTGTGTGTGTGTGTGTGTGTGTGTGGTATCTGCTGCCCTCGAAGCATAATTTGTGATGCCCACCACTGGACAGTATTTTTCTCGATCGTTTTGATACCTGTGTCAAATACCTGTGTTTGCTGTGTCTGTTCCATTACTTTCTCATTATTCTGGTATCAGAAAAAAAACTGTGAAAAGACAAATGTACTGAATAAAAAAATAATTTATTCATTCCTCCCAAGATGTAACTGTCATTGACATGTAAGACATACAATACAGTTTTTCTCGATCATTTTGATACCTGTGTCAACTCTGACATCACATTCTCAAAACAGTTAACACCCGTGTCTGAACAAAAGCACTCTGGACAAAATGACACATTTTGCTTGCAAAAGGCTGTTACTCTCTCAAAACACTTAAAACATGCAGCAAAAGCAAATCTTGCCTTCAAACACTACAAATTGTTGCCAATTCAAAAACACTCTTTAATCAATCATTACACACTGGACAACAAAATGCAAAATCTAGTTCTCAAAATGAGCATTTTTGCTATGTCTGTTCTTTCTCATTTTTCTGGTCAGAAAAAACTGTGAAAAGACAAAATGTGCTAAATAAAAAAATAATTTATTAATTCCTCCCAAGATGTAGCTGTCATTGTAAGACATACAGCAAACACCTAGTAAGATACTGTAAATTTCATTGAACTACAACTTTCATCGAAATAGACCTACAGTAAACACCTTTTGTACTGTTTTCTCCACCAAATAGGCTATACAGTACTTTGTCTAAATGTGCATTAGATCCATACTTGCAAATAGCAACACAGAACAGACATCTCTTATGCATAATGAATGATTGCTGATTGAAGAATTGTGCAAAGGAGTTTCACACAGGTGTATCAGAGATTCAGACTTATGCAAGAAATCTATACCATCTGTGAAAAGATGTTTTCCTTTTGTTTAGCATGGGAAAACCAATAGAGTTTGGGGCTTTTGAATGACACCTGTGTTAACTGTTTTGCAAAAGGGTGTGAGAACTGTGTGAACCCAATGAAAATGTGTGAACACATTTGCAAGAGATTACTTCTGCTGTGCAAAGAAAGTAGTCATGAAGACCAAGTGGGTTCTAGTTTACTTAAGCAGGTAAAAGCAATCGAGAAAAACTGTAAACACCTACAATACAGTAAATTTCATTTAACTACAACTTGTCATTTTTCATCGAAATAGACCTACAGTAAACACCTTTTGTACTGTTTTCTCCTCCAAATAGGCAATACAGTACTTTGTCTAAATGTGCATTAGATCCATACTTGCAAATAGCAACACAGAACAGACATCTCTTATGTATAATGAATGATTGCTGATTGAAGAATTGTGCAAAGGAGTTTCACACAGGTGTAACAGAGATTCAGACTTATGCAAGGAATCTATACCACCTGTGAAAAGATGTTTTCCTTTTGTTTAGCATGGGAAAACCAATAGAGTTTGGGGCTTTTGAAAGACGCCTGTGTTAACTGTTTTGCAAAAGGGTGTGAGAAATGTGTGAACCCAATGAAAATGTGTGAACACATTCGCAAGAGATTACTTCTGCTGTGCAAAGAAAGTGGTCATGAAGACCAAGTGGATCCCAGTTTCCTTAAGCAGGTCAAAGCAATCGAGAAAAACTGTATTCAAACACAGGCGCAGTTGATTGGAGTCAACTGACTACAACACTA
>NC_055976.1:28717703-28725203 GCF_018492685.1 Alosa sapidissima | reverse complement strand
CAGTGAGGGAGATGTAGGATGTGTTTTATACAGCACATGTGCATTTATTCATTTAGAAGATGCTTTTTTTAATCCTGTATATTTTATACAGCAGAGGTGGATGCTGTTTGACCTGTAGTGACCCCTATGAGCAACAGTATTGATTTTATTTCTATAAAACTATGTATGTATATAAAAAATATAATGACAGATGGAATATCTGAGTGCTTGTGAGATGAGAGAGATGAGTGTGCGATGAGCGCATGTGTGTGTGTGTGTGTCTGGCTGAACGTAGCTGAACTCCAGCATAGATAAATACCCAGAATGCAGTGCTAATTTTAAGGAGAATAATGATAATAGTCAGAATAAGAGCAGCCGTTCTTTTCAAATGAATAGTTGCAATGAATCCTGAAATATCGCTACCTTAGAATAATAAGGTTCTATCTGACATTTTTGTCAAAATGGAGTTATTTACATATTTTTATTCTTTGAAAGTTTCTTAAGTTCAGATGAGGTGTTTCTTAAAGTTGTGTACATATTTGGACTTTATATCAAAAATAACTTATTCCATTTACCATGTAACTCTATGGAATTCTTCGTAAAACTTTATAGCTCAATATCTCAGAACTACTCAAAACGCAGATAGAACCTTATTATTCTAAGGTAGCAATATTCTGAAATCAGTTCTTGATGCCATCATGACATAAGAGTTTACGTCATCTGAAAATAATTTCCCACACGTGCATGTCTGTGTTTGTGTAAGTCAGTGTGTGCCTCCTGGTAAATATTTTGGCTCAGCATCAACTGAGCACAATATTGGGACATGTCACGGTAGTCTCTGTGACTCCTGCCTCTTATCAGATGCATGTTACACCAGCACTGTGTTTATTAAGCTGCTTCTATCTTTATCAGATGCATGTTACACCCCCACTGTGTTTATTAAGTTGCATGTTACACCAGCACTGTGTTTACTAAGCTGCTATAAAGAGGGAATAGAACATCTGCTGCTATTCTCAGCTCATTCTGGTCTTGTCTTGTGTTCATTAGTATTGTCTTATCTCTGTCACATCTGTATCATTCCTGGGTGTTGTTTGTACTTCCTGGGTCTTGTCTGTACCTTCTAGGTCTAGTCTGTACTTTTTAGGTCTTGTCTGTACTTCCTGGGTCCTGTCTGTACTTTCTAGGTCGTATCTGTACTTCCTGGGTTCTGTCTGTACTTCCTGGGTCCTGTCTGTACTTCCTGGGTTCTGTCTGTACTTCCTGGGTTCTGTCTGTACTTCCTGCATGGGTCCTGTCTGTACTTCCTGGGTATTGTGAAGCTGTATAGAGCCCCTAGTGATTTGCTCTTTGCTGCTGATTGAACTCTATAGATCTGGCATCTGCCACCTTAATCTCTCGCTTGCTCTGAATGAGTGTGTGTGTGTGTGTGTGTGCGTGTGTGCGTGTGTGTGTGTGCGTGTGTGCGTGTGTGTGTGTGTGTGTGTGTGTGTGTGTGTGTGTGTGTGTGTGTGTGTGTGCGCGCGCGCGTGCGCGTGCGTGTGTGTGTGTGTGTGTGTGTGTGTGTGTATTGTGGAAAGGCATTGACTGAGCTCATTTTTCCCTGTTCCATCAGAACATGTTGAATTGCATTTCGATCCAGTGATCTCTGCCTGAAAGAGGTGTTGTGTAAGGGTCTGTGTGTGTGCATGTGAATGTGTATATGTTTGTTTGTGTGTGTGTGTGGGTGTATGTGTGTGATTTCGTGATGGGAGGCTGTCTTCAGAATCGATACGCTAAGGCTGACAGACTCTTGACAGCAGACATATTCTCTGTCTGGCCAAATGGCCTCATGGGTAATACTGCACAGGAATCATGGGAAATTGACTAGAGTATTTGTGTCTTAGTATGAGGTGCTAGTGTCTGCGTTCAAAGGTATTAAGTGTAGTGTATGGTTAACAGATACATTAGACTATTTGGAAAATATGGTTTCTGAAGATACTTGACTTGTAATGTGGAATAAAATGGTGCAGCCGATATAAGATGCTGTGTGTGAAAGGCTAAAACAGTGTGTGTGTGTGTGTGTGTGTGTGTGTGTGCGCTACTGTGAGCTTTGAAAGTGACCGTGTGTTTTGTTCTCCTTGAATAGAGGCCAGCATGACAAAAGCGTGGGAGTGGGGATGATATTTATATCTATGGTGTGGGTGGGAGTGGGGATGATATTTATATCTATGGTGTGGGTGGGAGTGGGGATCAAACCTGGTGAAGGACCTAGAGATGATGATCATCCTCATTGAAACCATGTCATGAGTATCAGGCCTCTGCTAGACTACACCGAATCAGTTTTGATACGGGGTTCCGGATCAAATCCGATCTGCGTCCACAAACACTGTAGCCTTGTTTGGGCAGCCTTAAAAAATCCTTGAAAATCATGACAAAAGCATAGTCAACAAGTATGGATACCAGGGAAGAAAAAGGCAGGGAATCTTGCAGGGAAATCTTCCTGTTAATGCTAACCTGAAGAATGCTAATGCTAACCTGAAGAATGCTCATGTGTTAATGCTAACCTGAAGAATGCTCATGTGTTAATGCTAACCTGAAGAATGCTCATGTGTTTGAGTTTCCAAGTCTGAATTCCTCATCTCCAGTGACCACTGGAAGCATGCTGGGTCTGGGTCTGTTTCTGTCACACACAAACACACAGACACACAGACACACACACACACACACACACACACACACACACACACACACACACACACACACACAATGTGACATCCATAATCTAACAGCTTGCTTCATGCATTTTGCATGGGCCCAAATCACACAGATCTGCCCACGACCTTTACTCTGATCTCTGTTGGGGCCAGCACAGTTGCCATGGCAGGGAGAAGGAAGAATGTGTGTGTGTGTGTATGTGTGTGTGTGTCTCTCTCTCTCTCTCTCTCTCTCTCTCTCTCCCTCCCTCTGTGTAGGTGTGTGTGTGTGTGTGTGTGTGTGTGTGTGTGTGTATGAGAGAGAGATATGGGTTGTGAAGGACCATTAAGAAGATGGGTGGGCACGCAGTTGGCTTACTGCATAAGCACCTTTCTGATGAGATTCACACACACACACACACACACACACCTACACAGATAGAGAGAAAGAGAGAGAGATACACACACTCTCTCACTCATTTGTCTGTCTAAAGTTTCCACATTAGTTGTGTGTCTGTGTGTGTGTGTGTGTGTGTGTGTCTGTGTGTGTGTGTGTGTCTAATGTTTTCTTAAGCGGTAGCTGAGACAGTAATAACCTGCCGGTGTTTATTCTGGGTCACGGTGCTGACTGCGTTACCCAGCAACAAGCCCCGAATGGGCCAATCTTACGCACGTCTGCAGCAGGGCCTTCCGGCTGGACAGCAACTCTGAGCTGGTGTATGCTAAATGTCTGGTGAACATTTGGTAAATGTCCAGTTAAGTCCGGTAAACCTTCATTAAAGGGTCCGGTAAACCTTCGGTAAAGGGTCCGGTAAACCTTCGCTAAAGGGTCCGGTCAGCATCATTGTCATGTCTTGGCCTGTGAGGGACTGCAGCCTGAATCAAAAGCGAGCACTAGAGAGTGCAGGTGATTCAACAGTAAACACTAGAGCAACAGAAACGAGACTCTGTCTGAGTCAGGCTCTGCCTGCTGCACACACAATACGAAAGCATGTTTACAGTGTCTACTAATATACACATTATGCCTCTCTTAACCTGACCGCTAGTGACACAGGCATTTGTTTATCTAATGGGGTCTGTATCTGGTAACCTAGATTCTTTATGTGTGCTTAACTGTCTGTGTGTGTTTGAGTGTCTAATGTGTGTGTGCAGGACTGTGTGTGCGTGAGTATGTGTGCGAGCGTGCGGTGCATGCGCGCGTGTGTG
This sequence comes from Alosa sapidissima, assembly GCF_018492685.1. Classification (NCBI taxonomy): domain Eukaryota; kingdom Metazoa; phylum Chordata; class Actinopteri; order Clupeiformes; family Clupeidae; genus Alosa; species Alosa sapidissima. The sequence goes on along the minus strand of NC_055976.1, from coordinate 28,721,346 downwards.
TGTGTGTGTATGCACAGTCCTCTCTAATATTGTGTTTCTGTTGGGCAGTCTGAACTACATCTGTAGAGATAGGGGTACAAATATGTGTGTGTGTGTGTGTGTGTGTGTGTGTGTGTGTGTGTGTGTGTGTGTGCTGGACTGTAGGTGCTACACATTGTGTGTGTATGTGTTTGTGTGTGCTTGACTGTAGCTGCTAGACAGTCTGGTGTGTGTGTGTGTGTGTGTGTGTGTGTGTGTGTGTTTGTTGTGTTGTCAGATTTGCGTCATCTTGACAGATAGGCCTGCTCGAGACTAATGGGGCGCTGTGTGCCTCTAAATTACCCATGAATCCCTCTGCTACGCCAGCCGGCCGGGCAGGAAGTGACATATTTATTTGTTTAGCAGAGTGTGGCTGAGACTCAGTTCCAGTAAGCCTTCCCTCCTGACATAGGCTAACTAAGCCCTGGTCCAATAGGCCGTCCTTCCTGGACTCCCCTGTCTCCTCAGACTGCCCATACACGTGCATGGAGCGTTCATTTAGGTATACGGTATTGTACTGTATAGCGGTAAATACGCTTGCAAAAAGGGAGGGCTGCTTCGGCTAGACTTCATATGAGAAGGTGTAGAATAAGATGTGAGGACTAGAGTCAAAATGTCTGAGCTTGAATGATTTCATATTTTCACTTCAAAATATTCACATAGATTTGCGCTAAATATGAAGTCAGAGACAAACACACATGAGAATTTGCAGAAAAAACAGTGAGATAAGAGCCTTACTGTACTTCACCAGGCAGATTAGTTTGTGTTAGCATTATATGATATCAGAGTCACGATTGCATTATGACAATACAACAGTAGATGTGTGTGTGTGTGTGTGTGTGTGTGTGTGTGTGTGTGTGTGTGTGTGTTTGTGTGTGTGTGTGTGTGTGTGTATGTGTGTACAGTACGTGTATATGTGTGTGCACCCCTATGCTGTTTCCCGACAGTCCCGTGAGGGGTGGTTGTTTTTGAAACGTCCCCTTGACTGTGGGCCTGTGGCGATGTGTGTGTGTGTGTCCGGTAGTGGACAATGTGGTAGATCAACAGAAAGACTGTGTTTATGATCAAAACATTTCCTCTTTATTTTTCTTTTAATGACTACCTCTGACTAAAACCTCAGAGCTAAACCCTCTGATCTGTGTGTGTGTTGGTTTAGCGAGGTGGGCATCCTTATATGGACCCTTTCAAGAGAGTTCCAATATCAGCATCATAGTTGGCCCCACAAGACTTCCTTTTTAACATTCCATATGTTATCTTAATGCAGAGGAAGTAGATTGGGGCCCAAATAGAACGTTCAAGCATTATTTTTGTTTACCTTGTTGAAAGGGTCTATATAGGCCTTTCTCTCTGGAGCTGCTGGGACAGAGCCAGTGTGTGATGTGGGATGGCAGAGGTGCCCCCCACCCCCCCCCCCCCCCCCCGCTGGCGCGTCTGGGCCGTAGTACCACCTGGAGCGGGCATTACTTTCTGTGAACCGAATGCCCTGGGGTCCATTACTCCGTATTTATGTTGCAAAAAAAACAAAACAAGTCCAACAGATAATTCCAAAACAGCTCTGGTTTATTACAACTGAAAATGGAAAATGTACAGCTCTTTTTGCATGAAATAAATAAAAATATAAATATAAGTTAAACTGGCAATAGCATGGAGTACAAGTTATAGCTATATAGCTATCAAAAGCTATAAGTTCAAAAGCTATGTGCTCCTAGTCAGCCACACCTCCACCAACTCAATGTCCTATTTAATGGCCTTTGTCAATAACTTGTAGAGGGCACATTCTTACAAGATCGAATACAGGGGAAAAAATGAAATGAATTAACAAATAAAGAAATGGCTCCTACACAACCGGCCCCTAATTGTACAATTATGAAACTAAATCAAATAAGAGCCTTGAATTCATTATTATTATTTGTATACAAAAGACATAGTGTAATACCAGACCATTGCTTTCTTGTCTCTGCTCTCTCGTCTTATCTTCATCACCCTCCAACATCAGACACAGCTTGCTGATTGGCCTTTCTGTAATGGTTTGGTTTGAGCACGCAGTCATATGTACTCAGTCTTTTCTCTCCATCCCAATTATGATGAGAAAATCTCCTACAGATGAGGTCATAGAAAACTAGACCTGTGAAGACTAGGCTTGTCTTACTTTCTTTCTTTCTTTCTTTCTTTCTTCTCTCATTCTATCATCTATCTATCAATATATCTTTCTATCTCTCTTTCTTTCTTTCTTTTCTGTTTGTCTGTCTGTCCCTACTTTTTTCTTTCTTTCTGCCCCCCCCCCCCTTTCTGGCTCTAATACATTGTTGTTGAGAGACCCTTATTTAGTAGGTGTGCCTGGCTGTCTGTCATGCATCTGCATAGTAATTTTAGCACTATTTCAGTCTCTAGGACACAAACAGGTCATTACTGTAAACATACTTACCCTGCCGGCAGCCAATTACAGGCAATCAGGATTATTTTAATGATGCAGATAAGGCCAATCTTTCGCCTAATTTCTACCAAAACATGCTGGCAGAGACGCATCGACTGCTGGCTGCCTCTTAGGTTGGGGTTGAGAGTGTGTTTATCCCAAAGCATTCCCACCTTAAGGAGCCAAAGCAAACCAGAGGAGCCAGTGGGAAAGTGAAGGTGCCTGGGTTGGGATTGGCAAGACTAGACACAGTGCAAGTCTTTATTCTTCACTGTGTTACACTTGCAGTCTATAGACATCAAGTAACCACATCAGTACCAATAAGTCACTCAAACTGAATTGAATAAGACACTCGAAGACGAAAGTTATAGAGGAAAGCATCTGAAAAAAAAGTGATGTTTTGTTGGATTGGCACTATGCCGGATTAAATTACTTACCAAAAGCTGCACGTTATACATTTTCTTAGCGAGGTTACTTACCAGACGAGTTACTGCATTTCAGTCCGTTGCTAAACGGCACATGTATACCACTCAACTGACACTGAAGATGTGCAGCACAATAGTAGGAAATGGGTTCAAATTGACTTCACTTGTTTCCATTGAAGTGGATCTGTCCATTTCTTTTGATGTCTATATTTACTGCCTGTCAGCGTTGGCTGATGATTGGCATGTGAATGGATGACAGGCCAGACGCGTAGATCTCTTGAGTGTCTCTTCGAGCTGCTTATCGCTCTGAGTGTAGACCCCATCCTCTGATTTCCACATGCAGTATGAGCTCACTGCAACCAAGGAGCTGGCCTGTAATCAGGCATCTATTGATCGGGCCTGATTGAAGGGTGTGTTCAGGCCAGACGGGCGCAGGCTGGTGGTTTGGTGTGGATTGGTGCAGTCTGTAATGAGGCCCTGCAGGGGGCCGATACCTATAATTTACTTAATTGAATTTATTCTGTTCCTGTTCTCTCTGTCTCTGTCTCTCTCTCTCTCTCTCCTCCCTCTCTGTTCATTTCTGTCTCAGTCTCTCTCTCTCACTCTCTCTCTCTCTCTCTCCTCCCTCTCTGTTCATTTCTGTCTCAGTCTCTCTCTCTCACTCTCTCTCTCTCTCTCCTCCCTCTCTGTTCATTTCTGTCTCAGTCTCTCTCTCTCTCACTCTCTCTCTCTCTCTTTCCCTCCCTCTCTGTTCATTTCTGTCTCAGTCTCTCTCTCTCACTCTCTC
>NC_055976.1:28700203-28707703 GCF_018492685.1 Alosa sapidissima | reverse complement strand
AGCTATCATAATGACAAAGTAGCTTAACAGCCTAGTTATACAGACATTAGGCTAACGTTAGAGATATTAAGTTGTTTTCCCCCCCATGATGTCAGTCTTATATTCTTCTATTATTATCTCCTTAGATATTACTTGTTGAACATGTGAAATGACAAGGTAAGCATTTCAAATTTGTATTCCTATGGTCATGCTTATTCCAGATTAAATTTGGGCTAACATATTGATGTATAATATGTATTAGACTATTATTAGTGTAATGGTGTAAAATGCATGCTTTTCTTTTCTATTGCACAGTACCATCTCGGAGAGGTTCTTAAAACGAATTTTAGTTTTGCGCCAGCATCACTCAAAGTGTGAATCCCTCTATGATAAAATGGTATAGTTGACAGCTACACTCTCATTAGTTTGCACATCACAGTAATGTTCCTGTTTGACAATTCTCTAAATAAATTGTGTATGGGATGAGGCAAAATTGTAATATAAAAGGATGATGTTGCTCTTATTAAATCAATAATAGACCATTTAATGCAATGAACTGCTATAGACCCAGGACTTGGAGATGGAGGCATACTGTAGATGACTGTTACTGTTTGCCTGTGTGCCATGTGAAGAAAGAGCAATCATTATTGTTCATATGCAATAAAAACATTCTTGAGAAAATGTCTTATGGGCATGAATAGTGGAATTAGATGATCATTTCATAGCTTATACTGTATGTTTGTTACAGGCAACCATGGGGAAGCAGGAGAGCGATGCAGAATCGGGATACAAAACGGAAGGCCCAAAAAGAACAACAAAAGTACGAAATGTAAGTAATTTACATTCTAAACATGTTAAATCACCCAGTGTTTACTCCAGGAGACGTGTTGTGTGCTACAGGTGTGAACACAAAACTCGGAAATATGTTTGGACCTGATTCTCCTTATATTGTCCGGTCTTATGTGATGGCTATATATTTGATTCTCTGTATATTGTCTGGTAATATGTGATTGCTATATACACTATATTTCCAAAAGTATTGGGTCACCTGCCTTGACCCCGATATGAACTTCAGTCACATCCTATTCTTAATCCATAGGGTTTAATATGACGTTGGTCCACTCTTTTAAGATATAACAGCTTCAACTCTTCTGGGAAGGCTTTCCACAAGGTGTAGGAGTGTTCCCAGAAGAGTTGAAGCTGTTATAGCAGAAAATGGTGTCATATTAAGCCCTATGGATTAATAACAGGATGTGACTGAAGTTCATATGGGGGTCAAGGCAGATGACCCAATACTTTTGGCAATATAGTGTATATATTTGATGTCCTCCTATGTGTTCTTGTCCTCCACAGAACAGTGCTTCAGAATTAGTTCCAGAGCTACAGCGAACGGAAAGTGTGTTTGTAAGTGATAATATAAGACTACTTGAACCAGTGAAATATGGGTGAACAAATTGTGTTTGTGTATTTGTTGTACAATGTTGTCTTGATGTTAATGAATGAGTTATGTTTTATCATAGATGTGGTGATAGTTGTCATAGTGTTAGTAGATTACATTTCATAGATACTCCTATTACTCTCATTCATGGTATTTGACTTCATCACAGCTTTTTTTAATATCAGTAAGCAGACTGCAAAACTTTCTAAACATTGCTTTAAAATTAATCTTTGTTTTTCTATCTGAAGCTCACAAAAGAGATGCTGGGCATTCCAAGGGATTCTTTGCCCAGCAGTGAAGATAGTGGCAGTGAGGACGATTATGTTCCGGACTCAAATAGCAGCAGCTCAGAGGAGCCCAGTGATGAGGAACCTGCAAAGAAGGTCAGGCCCAAAGTTTCTTCTGCCAAGTCCAGTGATGAGGAACCTGCAAAGAAGGTCAGGCCCAAAGTTTCTTCTGCCAAGTCCAGTGATGAGAAACCTGCAAAGAAGGTCAGGCCCAAAGTTTCTTCTGCCAAGTCCAGTGATGGCACAACAGCAACAACATCCTTTTCTGCCACTGACAATGAGAAGTCTTCAAGTGAGTCAGTAGTTGTAATGAATGTGAAAAAGAAATCAGATGGGTCAAGGGCCTACAGCAAAAGGCATTTTTGTCTTTTTTGTTCAAAGCCTTATGCAAAAATGGCAAGACACTTGGAACATGTACACAAAAATGAAGCAGAAGTAGCTGCAGCTGTTAGATTCCCCAAAAATTCAAAATCAAGAAGAATTCACCTGGACCTTCTGCGCAAAAAAGGAAACCGGGCACACAACATTGACGTGATTCGTGAAGGCTCTGGCGTGATAGTTCCTTGTAAACAAACAAGTGACAGTAATATCAATCCTAACGATTTCCTGCATTGTTTAAGCTGCCAAGGGCTTTTCAAGAGAAGGTTTCTTTGGAAGCATATGAAAAGGTGCACTCTGGCTAGACAGTGTGGGGTACTCAAACCTGGCAAAAACAGAATACAATCACTCTGTGCAAACGCTCAACCTGTACCAGTGGGAGTAAGTGCTAAGTTATGGAAGCTCTTAAGTGAAATGAGTCAGGATGATGTTACCCATGCCGCTAAAAATGACGTGTGCATTGTAAAGATGGGAGAGCAAATGTTTAACAAAATTGGCCATGATCCTTCAAAACACGAATACATTAGGCAAAAGATGAGGGAGGTTGGAAGACTGCTGTTAGCAGGTACACAGGAATCCCCAATGAAGACAATGGAGGATTTCATTCTTCCGTCGAACTTTCCACATGTTGTGAATGCTGTGAAGGATGTAGCAGGCTTTGACAGTAACTCCAATTCTTTCAAAATACCTTCACTGGCTTTAAAATTAGGCCACAGCTTGCAGAAGATTGCGAGCATTATTGAATGTAATGCAATGATATCGGGGAAAAAGAAAATTGTTGAAAATGCACAACACTTCAAACAAATTTACCGAACATGCTGGAATGAAAATGTTTCCTCATCTGCACTGAAAACACTTTCAGAAGCGAAGTGGAACACCCCACAACTGCTGCCATTCACTGAAGATGTTAAAAAAATGCACATGTACATGGATCAAAAACAAAAAGAAGCATACCAACAGCTAACAAACGAGGAATCATCAAGGAACTGGGTTGATCTAGCTGAGGTAACCCTCGCTCAGCTTATACTGTTCAACCGTAGAAGAGAGGGGGAGGTGTCAAAAATGCGCCTAACTGCCTTCACTGAAACTGATGTGCCATTGCATGCAGATGTAGCTGAGGCTCTAACTGCTCTAGAGAAGAAGCTGTGTGAACACTTCAAAAGGATTGAAATTCGTGGGAAGAGAGACAGGAAGGTCCCTCTACTGCTAACCCCAGCAATGCAGGCGTCCATGGAATTGTTAGTGAAGACTCGTGCATCCTGTGAGGTTCTCGAAAATAACATCTATTTTTTTGCCAGACCTAGACAAGAAACGTTTATTCGAGGCTACAAGTGCATTCACCAGTTTGCAAAGGAGTGCCAAGCCAAATACCCAGAGCGCTTATCCTCTACGAAATTAAGGAAACATGTATCCACACTTTCCAAGGTTTTGAACCTCAAAGATACAGAAATGGATCAATTGGCTGATTTTTTGGGCCACAACATCGCAGTCCACCGCAAGTTCTATCGTCTGCCAGAAGGAACACTACAACTGGCTAAAGTTAGTAAAGTCCTGATGGCCATGGAAAGAGGGTGCTTAATGGACTACAAAGGAAAGAATTTAGATGAAATTGAAATTGATCCCAATGGTAATTATAATGTTCAAGGTTAATGTTAATCTCACTATGATTTATACATTTAGTAGATTTCACAAGTTTCTGATTGGTGTGCTTTAGAAACAATTCCAGAGGAGAGTGACCATTCAGAAAGCGAACTGACGGACGAAGAACTAAGCCCACCTTCTACATCCTACCTACCTTCAGCTGCTAAGAAACGTAAGTATTAAGGGTAACAGTGTTTCCTCTACATTTATTTCAGCATGGCGCCCCCCCCCCCCCCCCCCCCATTGTTTAATTAATACCGCCACGGTATCAGAATCAGGGCAGACGCACATTTGCTTTTTAAATAATCCTGCGACGTATCCTCCCCTGCTGGCTGCCGCTCGCATTGCAATTTAACAATAAGTAGCCTAAACCTAGTCAGAGGTTATTATGGCCCGTCCAGTTTCAGTTTACATATTATATATTGTATTGATGTAGCCTATTTAAAGCATTAACTTTCTTCTCAGTGTTTCCTCTTCATTTAGCAGTGCCACTGCTTCAGAATTAGGGGAGACGCAAAATATTGTCCAGAAGCATAGTACTAGTAGGCTAAATGCCCTTCGCTGGCTGCTGAAAATTGCAGTTTAAGAATAAACAGCAATGCTAATCCGAGGTACCTGCCGCCACTGTTAAAAAAAATCTAGCGGAAAAACTGGGTAATATGAATGCTTGCAGGTTGTCTTGAAGGTGTTGAACATGATTCTGATTTTAATGTCTGAAACGCAGGCACTTCAAAGAAGAAACAGTGCATGCAATCAGAGGAAGAGTCCGAGGATCCAGGTTCAGCTGCTAAGAAACGTAAGTATTAAGAGTAATATGAATGCTTGCAGGTTGTCTTGAAGGTGTTGAACATGATGCTGATTTTAATGTCTGAAACGCAGGCACTTCAAAGAAGAAACACTGCATGCAGTCAGAGGATGAGTCCGAGGATCCAGGTTCAGCTGCTAAGAAACGTGAGTAAGGTTTTGTTCATGCCTAACTGATAAATAAATGTCATCGGAGACAGCAGGGGCCATATTCACAAAGAATCTTAAGGCTAAAAGTAACTACTAACTTTCAGAGAATGCTGTAGCAACATAATTGACATCCCCAGAAAGTCCTCTGCACGTAACTTTAGGTATGGACAAGAAACGTAGCCACCATGTTATTCAACTACGCCGTGACGACCTATGCGGTACATGCTCACAACGTTGCCACAATATAACTGTCAGCTGGGGATTAACTCAAAGTATTTTAGCCCTAAAAGTAGCACCTAAGTCTGGGATAGCTTAGAAATAGTCAAGAAGACTCCTAACTCACTAAAACCTTTTCACAAACATTTGGGTAACACTTTACTTGACGGGTGAGTTCATAACACATAACTCATAGCAGCTGTCATAAACTGCACATAAAGCATTCATGACTGTTTCATGATACATGACTCATACCAAACCTTTCATGAATGTGAAGCAAAAAATAAATAAATCAGAAGCAAAAAATTGCTTCTCCTCTTTGCAAACGTGTCTTCATACAGATTCATTTTAAAAAATGTTGTTTGCCCTTCACAAAATGTGTGTTGCAGACAGGATGGTGATTTGTGGTGTGAAATTGTTTTTGTTTTAGGCACATCAAAGATGAAGAGCCAAAGTAAATGTGATGAAATGAACTCCGATGTTCCAGATGCAGCATCCAAGACATGTAAGTATGATGGATGTTTGTGTTCTGATATGAACTTATGTAGTCCGATCAAAACTAGTGTAGCAAATGATAGGGTTTGTGTTCAAGTAAATATGTTAAACCTGTCAGGAAACTGAGCTAAAATAAATGTATAGGCCTCTGTCTTTATCAAATTAAAACTTGTCAAACAACTTCATCATACAACAATTCATTCATTGTCAGACTTGAAAGACACATAAGTGTGAATATTTTTGGTTAAGCATATTTCATTAGTGTCTTTTTGATATTCTTTGTTGTGATTCTATTTCACAGCCTGCCGCAAGAGAAGACCATGGAGTCAAGAAGAAATCCGCGCTGTTGAGAAGACCCTGATGAAATTTATCACTACAGGCAGAACTCCTGGGAAGGCAGACTGCGTTTCTTGTATCAACTCAGCACCTGAAGCACTTAAGTTCCGTGACTGGATGTCAGTTAAGTTTTATGTCAAAAATCGTTGTGTGTCCTACCAAAGAACCACACAGACCCTTTTATAGCAATTTGATAAGAATGAGTTTGGGGGTGGGAGATGGGAATGTGTTCAGTTTTCTTAACAGGGCTTGAGCATTTCAGAGGACCACACAATACATGCCCTGTACTTACACAGTATTCTTGTTTATATTTTATGTTGGCAGAGGGTCAGCAATGTTTTTGTCATTGGTATTACAGTACATGCACTTTATTTTAACAGTACTTAAATGATTTTAGGTTGGGAGAGGGTCAATTGTGTACTTTCGTTGTTAATACTACATGCTCATACAAACAGGCTTTAGAGGAAAATTAATGATGCTCATGATTGTAATAATGTTGAAGTGTAAAGAGTTGCGTGTGAGAAGAAGGTACGTTGTATCCTTGTTGACGAGGTTCGTTAAAAATATTCTGACAACACAATTTTTTTTATTCATTTTAATATTTCTTTTATTTTCATTATTCACTTGGTATCTGCAATGCCTGAGTAGATATTTTATATTGAGAAGGTATCTGCTTTTTCACATGGTGTTGACTGTAGCATTACTAGCACTTTCAGAAATAATGTACGCTAATAACTATCACAACAATCTACCTCATAACGTTCTAATGAAGTGTGGTTGTGCATTCTGGCACTGTGTTAAGCAGCCAATAAATGTGTTGATTGCTACTAATGTTTTTATTTCTTTCCTTGTGTATACGTATTAGCTTCAACTTGGTGTCATGAGGCAGGTCTCACGAGTATTTCCAAAACAACAGTAAATCCTCAAATACCTCATGGTATTATAGTATAAGATGCATTGCAACTTGAACAAATGTGGTTTACATTACATGTGCTCCTTCAGAATGGTTTTCAGTATATCCAAGAAAATACAGAAGTTGGTCCCCAGATTGCACTGTGCTTGTTGATTACATCACTTGGGTGGGCGTAACTATGGGCGGGGCCAGAGTCCTCACTTTGACCACCTGACACCTGTCCCCTGTGGCTGGTCAGGAGTCAGGTGTCAGACTAACTTCAGGTATGAAGTGTGTATTCTATATTCCAACTGATTTGCTTATTACTGAACCCATATACAATGCTCCTGTGCAATGCCTTGTCTGTACCATGCTTAGAAAGTGGTGTCCCCAAAAGTGACCGTTCTTTCAGGTGTCCCCAGGCGGTGATAAAGATGGGTATGTGTGTGTGTGTGTGTGTGTGTGTGTGTGTGTGTGTATGTGTGTGTGTGTGCGTGTGGGTGCGCATGCGAGTACATGTGCGCGTGTGACTGTGTGTGTGTGAAAGAGAGAGTGTGTGACTGTGCGTGTGTGAAAGGAAGAGTGTGTGTGTGTGTGTAACTGTGTGTGTGTGACTGTGCGTGTGTGTGAAAGGGAGAGTGTGTCTGTGTGTTTGTGCGTGTTTGACTGTGTGTGTGTGTGTGTGTGTGTGTGTGTGTGTGTGTGAGTGTGTGCAGTGTTTCCCCTACAATGTATTTAACAGCGGCGCAGCGCCGCCGCTGGATTTTCAGCGCCGCTGCAACATAATATCACGAGATTCACTTAACACACTGTAAAAGCACAACGGCCAACGTCATCTCGAAATTGTTTTCTGAAAGTCTTGAGTAAGTTAAGTGCATCAAATC
>NC_055976.1:28678615-28695190 GCF_018492685.1 Alosa sapidissima | reverse complement strand
CACACATACCACTTCCCGCCAGCCGCAGGACCAGACAAAAGTCGGCTCTACAGACAGAGTGTGTGTGTGTGTGTGTGTGTGTGTGATGTTTATATGTGTGTGTGTGTGTGTGTGTGTGAGACTTGTGTGTGTGCGAGTGTGCGAGTGTCTGTTCGTGTGTGTGTGTGTGTGTGTGTGTGTGTGTGTGTATGTGTGTGCGATATGTTATATATATATATATAGGCTTAGTGGAGAACTGTGAAGGTTGACTTGTGAGTGTACTTGTGCTATGAGCTGGAAATCATCCAGATAGTAGGCTAGTTGATATTGAGATATGAGGTTTGCATACAAACAATGTAAAATATGTGTGTTATTCGTGTTGCCATCACTGCTATGTTGAAGGAGCATTATCAAGAGCAAAATGTGGATAGTGTCTGGCCTTTCCAGTACGGTGTGCTTAGCAATCTTTAGCAACGATGCAGAGAGCCCTGCATAAGGCTGTGCATTTGGAGGTCTCCCTTTCATTTCCTGTTTATTTCTCTGCCTTTTGTAGGCTACACTCTCGAAAACATTATATAAACAGAACAAAGACAACGGACAAAGACAACTAAACCGGATCCTGTCCTTATTAAGACCCAGGTCTAGTCTCAATCTAAACCGGATCCTGCCCTTATTAAGACCCAGGTCTAGTCTCAATCTAAACTGGATCCTGTCCTTATTAAGACCCAGGTCTAGTCTCAATCTAAACCGGATCCTGCCCTTATGAAGACCCAGGTCTAGTCTCAATCTAAACTGGATCCTGTCCTTATTAAGACCCAGGTCTAGTCTCAATCTAAACTGGATCCTGTCCTTATTAAGACCCAGATTTTGTCTCAATCTAAACCTAATCCTCTCCTGATTAAGTCCCAGATCTAGTGGCAATCCAGAGTCAGCTGTGTGTGCTGGTTCCAGAGTCTCAGCTCTCATGTCTCGGTACTCTGATGCTGAACTCAGTGGTTAATCTGGTTAAGGGTGCAGCATGCTGGTTTAGCTGAAGCAGCAGCATAGGGGGGGAGATGCTCATGTCTGTTAGATGCTGTGGTCACACACTCACCATATCTGTTGGAACTGTGATCCATGACAAATTACAGTAAAAGTCGTTGTACGTCAAATGCAGTGTGTTCATAGAGGAATGAATTAGGCATCCCCCAGACTTACTTAGCCAGGTGAAGAAGACCAGCAATGCTCATTTTGGCATCACAGAGTCAATAAAATGAGAACTCCAGCATGATTTTAACCTGTGCCCTATGGTTAGATGTCTTTAGGTACAGTCTTTTGGTATAGAACCAACGAAAATTGGTTCGGTAGTGATGTAGCTAGCCTGCTAATATCGAAAATGTGTTAGCAACAATCCATGCATATGGGGGCAGATTGCTAACATCATACAGTAGTAAGCCTCTTTATTACACCGCATGTCAGAATTGTTCTTTAATATTCTAGGGAAATTAAGTAAATATTGTCATATTTTCATGCTGTGTAAATTTAGGAAAGATTAAAAGAACTCTGTGTGTGTGTGAGTCAGCCTCAGCTCTTCCTGAACAAAGAAAGATTGCAGATAAACCAGGACCACAGGCTGAATGAGTTGAACCCAGAGTGCCTATTTCTGATGAAATGGCTGTCTCAGGCCGAGTGATATGAACCCAGAGTGTGTTTCTGATGAAGTGGCTCTGTCTCTGGGCTGTTATTAGCTTGATTGGTTACATGTGTCAAGCTCTTATTACCCCCCCCCCCCCCCCCCTGCCACCACCACCACCCTCACACCACCCCACCCCTCATTGGCGCTCTGGGTTCTTTCTCTCTCTCTCTCTCACACACACACACACTTAGTCACTCCCACACACACACACACACACACACACACACACTCACTCACACATGCACACACACATGCACACAATGTGGAAAGGACATCCATGCTTATTTTGAGAGATCTTTACTGGGGGAGAGAGCCCAGATGAAGCCCAGAGGCCTGTGCTGGAGCTCCTGATGAGCCTGTGGGAGGATGTGCACACGCGCCTCTCAGGAAACGGTCTTCAGAGCCCACAGAGAGGAAGGGGGCAGCCCTGGGCAGCGCTGGGGATGCGGCCACAGCGCTCCAGTGAAGGACAGCACTAATTATAAATGTATTATAACCTAGTGGAGGCTTATCAGGGGCTTTGTCTTGGCTGACATTTCACAATCTTATGCCAACACAACTGATGTTTCTGTAGGCCAGAGGTGCCATTGGGTTTGACCTGGACCAGGCTTGGGCCCAATATGGGCTGGGTCAGAACCAGCTGCTGGTCCTGCTTGAAACTCAAGGGGGAGAGAGGGGAGAGTGGTGCCTTCACATATGCGTATCTGTGCTGTAGGCTACCGCCGGGTGAATGTTTGGATGGAGTGGTTTTGCTTTAAGTACTCCCATACTCCTGTCTGTGCCAGAGCACCAGAGCTTCCAATCACAGGGTGAGGCACTAAAGGCACGCTTCAGACATGCAGCACATTCGGTGTGTGTGTGTGTGTGAGAGTGAGTGGGTAAGTATGTGTGTGTGTGTTTGTGTATGTGTGTGTGAGTGAGTGGGTAAGTTTGTGTGTGTGTGTGTGTGTATGCGTGTGTCTCTGTATGTGTGTGTGTTTGTGTGTGTGTGTCTCTGTGTATGTGCGTGAGTGAGTGGGTAAGTATGTGTGTGTTTGTGTGTGTGTGTGAGTGTGTGGCCCGGGCCACATGCGGCTGGAATCCGTGAGTGCTGCTGCTGCTATCTCTGCTTATCAGAGGGGGATGTGTGGGCCCCACGGCTCAGGGTCGTCGTTTCCGTCCCTTGTCTCTGGAAGGGCGACACTAACGAGGCAAAAATACTCCAAAACACCCCACCCCCTTACGGAACATCCTCGACAGTATGACTCCAAACCTGCCCACCCCCTTACGGAACATCCTCGACAGTATGACTCCAAACCTGCCCACCCCCAATGGAACATCCTAGACTCCAAACCTGATAAAAACACAATAGTCCTGTGTGTGTGTGTGTGTGTGTGTGTGTGTGTGTGTGTCGGACCAGCAGCTGGACGATAAGTCCCCCTGATAAGGACCGCAGGGTCCCTCTCTCCTCTGGGGGATGGAGAGGACACACCAGGCTGTATTTACTGTATGGGGCCTGGGTTCAAAGTCAAAGTCAACGCCTGCTTTATTGTCAATTTTTTCACATGTCAGGACATACAAAGAGATCGAAATTACGTTTCCCACTATCCCATGGTTCATGGCCCTCTTAGTGGTAGCCGAAGAATGTGTGTGTGTGCGTGTGTGTATGGTGTATTTGTATTGACGCTGACAGTTAGTTTCTCCACACATTGTTTTCAGAAGTGCTGACAGTTCCAGAAGAAAAAACAACAACAATGAATGTCCTTGTATTAGTCCTAGTGTACAGTTAAGAGGTCCAGTGTGCCATTCAAGTGCTCTACTGTTAGAGGTCTAGTATGTGATTCAAGTGCACTGTGTATTTAAAGCACACATTGTCTACTGTGGCGAGGCTGGTACTCTGAGGAGAAAGTGTCACGCCATCACAGGTGGTTTAGAAATGTGATTATTCTTTGTGGAGCTCTTTTTGAACTGTGCAATACGCCTACAGAAATAAATGTTCTCTCTGTCTTTGCATAAGTAAAGTAAGGGTTGATATAGTGTTATGGTCAAGTCATGGAGAGTTGGTCTAGCAGTGGAATTAACCCAATTTGGAAAGATACAGGTGTACTGTACAAGATGTTGTTCTCAATCACATAATATCAGTTGTCATGGCAAGCAAGGCCCATTAGATGATGTTGCTGTTGGGAATGAGTGTCAGTCTCAAGCGGTGTTGAGGCGGCTCATTGGATTTTGATTGTTTGTTTGTTTGTTTGTTTGTGTTATTATATTTTTGGGCTGTTTTGCTTTTATTTTGATAGAATAGTGAAGAGACTGACAGGAAGAGAGAGATGGGGTGGAATTGGGAAATGACCCGGGTCAGAATTGGACTGGGGTCCCAGTGTGCACTTGGACCTGAATGGCACAGATGCTCTAGCCAGTTGCGCCACAGCATAAGGAAACAACACGCTTGGATGTACACACTTCACATCATCAAACTGTAGCTCTCCCTCTTTGGGCTTCGGGGTTGAACTGTTTAAATCTGTGCAGTGTGTGTTTGTACTTTTGTAGCACTGGAAAGGAAATCTAAGGATGTATTCAAAACAAAATAAATGTATCTTTTTTCCATGGTATGCATCTTGCATAAAATGTGTCATGTGTACCTATGTGTCATAAATATGATACACAAAGCTGAGAACGTGCACAGAGCAACAGTAACTGAAGACAAAAGAGCAAAAGCCCATAAAGAGGGGTGTCAGGTCTTCACATCACAATATGGGCTAACTCTGTAGGCTACTGTACTCAGTTATAGGATGGGCTAACTCTGTAGGCTACTGGTTTGCCCCATCACAATATAGTCTGTAGGTTATTTTGTCCATCACAATGTGGGCTAACTCTGAAAGTTACTTTGTGGAATATTGCAGCAAATTACACCGTAAAGTAGACTGAATGGCTGCAGAAGAAGGCCTGGGTTCCTGTGACTCTCAAGCATGCATATAATATATAGCACTAGAAGACCTAGTCTGTTACATCCTTATAGTTTAAAACTCTAAAAGATCCATATAGCATTCAAACATTTCTAAATGGATATGAATATTGCACTTAACTTCATCTGGGTTATGCCATTTCTACATTGCACTGTGCATACTTCAGAGGGCACTGTTCCAACCTATTTTGGCCTACCATTAAATGCTTGACCTCTTTAGAAGGCTAAGACCCTGTAGTTTCTTAGGAAAAATAATTGTGTGAAATACTGGCACAGAGTTATAGAGGCTAGAATATTGTTTTTTTCTTTCTACCGGGTTACAAACATCTTTGAACTGACCACATTTCAGCCCTTGAGAAACAACCGACGAGGTCTTGTGAAGCTGTGTGAAAAAGTAGATAAATATAGAAGAAAGATGAGTAGTTTACACAATTATTTGTAAAGGTATGTCCATGACTTCCTGTATATGGAACCCCTTCGTGTACAATAATAATCATGGTCTCAAATGAAAGGTAACACTCTGAAGCTTTATTATTGGTTTTTGGGGTTCTGATATAGAATGACTACACAAAATATGAAATAATTGCACAAAAGCCTCTATTTTTGCATTTTGTTGTTGGTTCAATGGGTGTGTATAAGATGGACTGTACATCTGCACAACTTATATTGGATAAAACAGCATAACTATTCTATTTCTATGGATTCTTGTGAATATTTCAAGACCCAATATGCTGCATCTACTTATTGCTAAGGACACACACTGCAGCTAGAAGGTAGGGAAGCACCAAAGGTGGAGGAGGGGGAGGGCATTTTTGATTAAATTTAATTGAGACATGTAAGATTAATCTGACAATGTAAAGCACTATATAGATTGTACATGAAAAATGTTGTCATGTATGGGTTCCCAAGAGTCCAAGCTTTCAAATGGTGTATATATTTGCTATGTATAATATTACTATGTGTATAATATTACTATGCTACATAGCAATATGGTGCATACAATTGATTTAGAATGTTGGGGAGAGGTGGGGGTTGGGGGTAGGTGTGCCGTGGGCAGTACATTGTCTCATAACAGGTTTTAAACATCCTTAGAGTTTATAGCTCTAAAACATCCATAGCACTCAAACATCCTTGTATAGCACTAAAATATCTATATAGCACTCAAACATCAAGCTTATAATAGAGCTAAAATATCCATATAGCACTCAAACATCCTTATATAGCGTTAACGGTTTCATACAGGGTGTTTTTTCCCTCTATGGTCTCTGTGTTCAGGCTACCATGGTTGAGCTATGGACTGGAGCTGGACAGTTAAGACCTCCCAGAGGAGGAGACATGAGTGTTTGAAGTGTTGTACCCTGCATGGCCTGCAGAGGGAAGCATTAGTGAGGTGGAGACTCAGTGACCTCAATAGTGATGTTGGAACAATCAATTTGGATCAATCAGTCTATACTCAGAAAGCAACTAGTGACATAGATGATCAGCCCACATTCAAACACTGGCAGCTCTGCACAAAACTAACCAAACCAGTGTGTGAGATATGGTCTCTGAGTGTGTGTGTGTGTCTCTCTCTCTGTATGTGTGTGTGTGTGTGTGTGTGTGTGTGTGTGTGTGTGTATGTATGTGTGTGTGTGGATCAGTATGCTATCAGTTTCCTCCTCGGAAACGAGTAAGGACAGGAGGAAAGGGCGTGTGTGTATCTATGTATAGGCTATCTTTGTGTGTGTGTGTGTGTGTGTGTGTGTGTATTTGTGTGTGTGTGTGTGTGTGTGTGTACAAGTGTGTTCAAATGTAGAAAGAATTTCAAATTCAAGAAGAATTTCTTGAGAA
Source organism: Alosa sapidissima (assembly GCF_018492685.1). Classification (NCBI taxonomy): domain Eukaryota; kingdom Metazoa; phylum Chordata; class Actinopteri; order Clupeiformes; family Clupeidae; genus Alosa; species Alosa sapidissima. Next base: position 28,688,765 of record NC_055976.1, on the reverse strand, counting down.
TATACATTTCTGTGAGAGTGCATTGTTAACCTAAAATGGTAAAAACAAATGCATTAATAATGATGTTCTGAGACTTATGTTTCCAGACATCATAGACATACGGTGTGCATTCCTTCCTTCTGGTGTTAGTTTTGGATCACTATGTCTTCTGAATAAACAGAGCAGACAGCTTCAGGAACAAGGAATCATTTTTGTAAAAAGTAATGTGTGTGTGTGTGTGTGTTCACTGTATCCAGTCAAGATGAATAAACACTCCCATCATTACCTGTGTCACCAGATGGGATAAACAGGAACAAGGAAATGAAATGTTCACTGCAACAATTGATCAATTAGACTTAGTTGTCAACTATTAACTTAATCGGCAACTATTTTGGCAATAGTTTATTGGATTTGTAATTGTTTTTTGAGGGAAATACCTCAAAATTCTTTGATTGTGCTTAAACTTGAATATTTCCAGCTTTACCTACTCCACCTACTCCTCTGTGACAGTAAACTGAATATCTATGGCATGTGGACAAAACAAAGCATTTGAAGACATAATCTTGGGAAACATTGATCAATATTTGTTCCCAATTTTTATCCATAAAAAAACAAGTTAGTTGCAGCTAGCCCTAGTTCGCAGGAGGCTGGGTTGTAGGACAACCTGTGTTTGTATGCCAATGTCTTCATGCTCTACTGTGTCTGCATTTAGTTTATTGATCCTAATGGTCTTTTGATGAACTGGTGAATTTCAGAAGAAAAACAGGATCATGGTTAGCATGGTCACAATCAGAGGCTGGTTTACATGGATATCTGCTTGATTGTGAAACATGTGTTCTTCAGGTGTCTTGCAGGTGCTCCTCGGAGTGGGCCAAGCGCTCAGGAGGGTAAGGTTAAAACAATGATAACATTTTGTGGGTATTTTGTCATAGTTAAAACATGCTAATACTGTACAGACAGATCACGACACACTATATTTTCACACCGTATTGGGCAGTAAACTACCCACCCGCAACACCCACTGTCAAGTCAGAACTACAATTTATAAAGTAAACAAATGAATCCATATACGGGAAATTCTGCAATATGATGTTGAGCAAAGTCCACAGAGATCAGATCCCCCACTACAGGAAAGGGGATTCCCAATTTAAATCACATCATGTGACTAATTAGCCATTCATTCTTGTGATCATGTGGTCACTTGTTAACATTCTGCAAAGGACAGTCCAAAGGCCGCTGCTTGGACTTAAGTGATGAGGAGCCTCATGGCTGAAATGTTTTTACCTCTTAAGTGATGAGGAGCCTCATGGCTGAAATGTGTAGGCATGTTTTTACCTCTTAAGTGCTGAGGAGCCTCATGGCTGAAATGTGTAGGCATGTTTTTACCTCTTAAGTGCTGAGGAGCCTCATGGCTGAAATGTGTAGGCATGTTTTTACCTCTTAAAGTGCCCATATTATGACTATTCTTCAACAAGTTAAAATAGGTCTATGAGTTCCAGAAAACATGTTTCTGAAGTTGTTTGCTGGAAATAGCTTGTAGGAAAATATTCTTACCCACCTCTATTACACTCTTTTTCAGTCCCTGTCAAAGTGTGCTGTTTCTGCTGCTCATTACATATTAATGAGCTGCTGCTCACTTACCCACACCCCACTCCATTAAATGTTACCAGGGTAATTCGTGCCAAATCAACAAATGCCTCCAGCCTAGCCTGACCATCTTGGCTTTGCTTCATACTTTAAGTCAATAATGCTAAATATTACCCAACAACTACTGTGCAAAGGTTTAAGCCTATATCTACATTATTTTCTGAGATATGTAGGCTTAAAAAACAGTTGAACTTGTAGGCTTGGTGTGGAGAGGTGGGGTGTTGATTATGCAACGTCTGAAACATGCCAATTCAAAATCCCTTAACATCTACTACACCTTCGTTTTACATAGTATAGCCCGTAGCTAACACTTAGCCTACCATAATCTCTATGTAAAACAGTTAGCTTGATAGCTAGCTATCTAACAGTGGAACTTCAGTAGCCTACAACATAAGCTTAGCTATCTCACCTAGTTGTAGGAAATATAAGTGATGGAATTAGAATGAATCCCATGAACAAACAGATAACTCTTACACCAACCTTATTTTGTGCCTTTTATTCACGTTTGTTCAACGATTTAGTAAGTAGGGGAGACCGGGGTTGATTGTCACAATTTTTACTCATGCATGAATTTTACTTTTAGAATGTATTGTAACAGGGAGCAATTAACCATCAAATACACTCTGACACAATGTGACAATCAACCCCATCACGGGTTGGGGTTGGTTGTCCCTATAGAGTTTCAATGGGATTTCAGTGATAAAATGGGATCTTAAAAAATGATGTGTAACTTTTTAGTTTTTTAAGCTAGAAACGGCAAATAAGTTTTAATATGAATACCACCCCTATGGTAGTTGTCATCAATGCCCCTTATGTTTAAACAATGGGATTAAAGTTGGTGATCAGTTACTTGAATTGTCTACTGTGTTGAGAAATGCAATGAAATACATGTGACAACCAACCCCAAGAGCTATGTGACAACCATCCCCAACTGACCTCTTGACAAAGATGTTAACCTAGCTGCCACATGGCTTTAACTTGATAGCTAAAATATGACTCAAAATAAAGCTACTACCTTTGGCTTTTTAATGAGTGTTTTGTTTTTGAATTACTAATATCCTACAAGCTCTCAATACAAAAACAACACCAACATGAAAATTTACTCTGACCCATGAAATTTAAAAATGGTCTCCTCACCTCAATGTTGTGTGTCTGCTCAGCAAAATTCAAAGGGTTACAGTTTGATATCAAAATTTTACCACAGCGCCACCTAGTGTGCCTGGAATAAGCAATGTGACAACCAACCTGTGAGACAACCAGCCCCGGTCTCCCCTATAAATCCTTTTCCCTGCCCACTTCGATGCAGCTCCATAGGTTTCCATTATATTCACGTAGGCCTAACGTAATTGCCCTAAAAGGAGGTGGTGGGTGGGAATATTGAAATGTTTCGGCTTGTGACATCAAAAGCCTTGCCGATTTTGACCAGCTCACCCTGGAGGCTGAAGGCAGGATACATCCAGAAACCCTTATCTCACTCAAAACAGCATGGGTGTTTTTTTTTTCAAGTTTGTATGCGTGTGGACCAGAGACACACAATAACACATCAAATCCCAGAAAAAGTGATTTTTTTTCATAATATGGGCACTTTAACTGATGAGGAGCCTCATGGCTGAAATGTGTAGGCATGTTTTTACCTCTTAACGGTCATGTGATACTAAAATCCAGTAAAGGCTGGAGGCTTTTCATCTGTGCTTGTTGATTTTTGTATAATAACACTAGCAGAAGTCAGTTGGTCAGTCTGCATGCAAACACAGTCTTTCAATGAAACAGGATGTGGAGAAGTTGCATTTTTGAGAGATCTGTCTTTATCCTCTTGCAATATCTTTGCAAATGAAGAAAGATTAGGACAGGAAAGAGCACCAAGATAACATATTATCCTGCTTTCAGTCAATCTCTTTTGATGATCTAAGATTCAATATCCCTTACAAAAATTAAATGTTTATGGCAGATTTGCAGCAAACTTGTTGGCCGCTAGAGGCAACCTTGAAACAAAGTTCTGGCAACAATGAGAAGTTTGCCACCAGTGGCAAATGTGTTTGGCAAACGTGATTTGCCACCACACTTAGCCAATAATGACAATCTTCCAGTGAACTTCTGGTGACAAAGATAATTTGCATAATGACATTGCTAGAAATTTACTGCAATATTGCCAAAAGTTAACTGCAACTGTTTGCCTGAAACCTGATTTGCATGTGAAAATATGACTGTGCTGCAAATTTGCGGCAAACCGGAAATTTCTGTAAGAGATTGTATGATGCTTCATTACTATCTACCTAATATAAGACTTAAAAGTAATAATACTTAATGTGTTGTGCTCTCTCTTCACTGAAGAGTTTCGGATAGCTTTGTGTTGTATTCCTGAAGTAGAGCTCTTTCATTAGGCATATAATGTGGGCTTATCAGAGCCAGATTAGGCCCATACGTGGGCCGTATCAGAGCCAGATTAGGGCCGAGTCCTTATCAGTCCGCTCCTCTCTAAGAGCAGTCTCAGTGAATACTAGGATAGTCATGTGATTGACTGATTGACTGACTGATTGATTGATTGATTGATTGATTCAATCATTCATTCATTAATTAATTAATTAATTCATTTATCTGTCCTCTGATAGCCTGACATTTAAATGTAGGGTCTAGGCACTCACCGTTCGCAGTGCTCAGTCCGAGGGGCGGGATAATCGATTGTCTTTCAAATTCCTTCTGCACGCAATAGGACAGCGCTGAGTCCCATGCGTTTTCCCACCAGCGGAGCTAGTTGGCTAGTTCAAACTTTTGGCAACTTAAAAAAGCTTAACTCGTGTCACACTGTTCGCCAACAGCAACATCCATCTTCTTTGTTTTCAAGTAGCAGGGAATTTAAGCCAAACCGTTGCAACTCTGCCATCAATCATTATGTTAAGCCCTCCTAACGACTCTATACACGATTTGATTGGCCTGATAGAAGTTTCATTTTTCGAGCTCACAAGCCAACGGAGAGTTGCTAGACTAGCCCTGGAAGCAAATGTAATTTTCTGCCGCTAGGGTGCTTCTAGATTTCTAGGCTAGTCCTCTGATCTATCCATCAAGGCATGCACTTCAATACCAGTTTGCCCTGTCCGCCGCCGACATGAGTGCAGCGCATTTTGCTTTGGACATGCGGCGCACTCTGCTTTGGACATGCAGCGCACTCTGCTTTGGACATGCGGCGCACTCTGCTTTGGACATGCGGCGCACTCTGCTTTGGACATGCAGCGCACTCTGCTTTCGACATGCGATTACTTGCTTTAGCGTTCATGTCACTGGATTTGCTTTGGAAAAAGACACAACATCTTTCAGTCTATTGCAGTCTGCACCTTAGGAACCCAGTTGTCTGTCACTTTGTGTGTGTGTGTGTGTGTGTGTGTGTGTGTGTGTGTGTGTGTGTGTGTGTGTGTGTGTGTGTGTGTGTGCGTGTGTGTGTGTGTGTGTGTATGTAGCTCTCTCTCTGAAGACCTGCAGTGTGTGTTTATCTCTCTCTGTGAGAAACAGCTCTCCTCTCTTCTCTCGTCCTGTGTTTGAGCACTCCCACTCTCTCACACCCCTCTGAGTTGTCTCTTTTGTAGCATGTGTATGTGTGTGTTCCCATTCTCATGAGGTCATGCCCCCAACACAACACACACACACACACAGACACACACACACACACACACACACACACACACGCACACACACACACACACACACACACACACAAATGCTCTTTTCTCTGCCTGTCACGCCACACCAATCAATACTGGTGACACACCAACTGTTACATGACGCTCTACCATGGAGCCCTGCCAACTGACTACTGTGTGTGACGAGAGTGTGTGTGATGTCGTGCCAACTGTTGTTTGCCTCTGTATAGAGTGTGTGTATCAATGTGTGTGTGTGTGTGTGTGTTAATGCAGAAGCAGCTGCAACCCTTCAGCAGAGTACTTGGTCAGCCGTCCAGTACACGATAGAGCTGTGTGTGTGTGCGTGTGTGTGTGCGTGTGCGTGTGTATGTGTGCGTGTGCGTGTGTGCGTGTGCGTGTGTGCGTGTGTGTGTGTGTGTGTGTGTGTGTTAGATGACAGAGCATGGTTACATGAGCCAACAGCAGAGATGTGAGCTTACTAACCCCAGAGCGTGCTGACCCGGCCCCTTCCTTACTATGTAACACAGTCCGTTTGCCCCATCACGCATCAGCACGGTCCACCCGGGCGGCCCAAATCCCCTCATCACACGCCATGCATATTTTATGGCTGCTATGGCTTGTGATTTTTCCAACCAGTTCCACAAGGTTCCCGGATGCGGTTCTGGCAAGCACTCCGATCGGTGCTCTGCAGAGTTCCCTTCATGTGTGTTAAAGCGCTGATGGGTCCGATCGGTGCTCTGCAGAGTTCCCTTCACGTTTGTTAAAGCGCTGATGGGTTGAAGTCGACGCCAGATGCAGGGTTTCTTCAAGTTTCCTGTCGCTATTTTTAGCTCTTTCTCTCGGAGGAGAGTGAGCTCTAATGTTTTCAGAATGAGGTCCTCAACATAGTTTATCAATTAAATTAGGCCAAAGGGGTTTTCAACTGTGGACTGTTGTCAATATCTGTTTAGCTTACATAAGAAAACCCTGTTACCCTGCATGTTTGCTGACGGTTGAGTTATAAGACTGAACTGTTAATCTTGTCCATACTGAATGGTTTCATGAAGGATAGAACTACTGTGTTTTTAATTAAAATCATTCAAATCAAATAAATATTGGCTTTATTTCCTCTATATTCCCTTTGCATTTCTTGCTTTGTTTTACCTAAATTACATTACATTTAGCAGACACTTCTTGACCAAAGTGACTTACATATGTCAGCTATATTACAAGGGATCACATTGTCCCCAGAGCAACTTGGGGTTAAGTGCCTTGCTCAAGGACACAACGGTGGAAGCCGGGAATTGAACAGACAACTTTCAGGCTACTGCACGCTAGCCCAGCTCCTTAACCACTACACTACCACCGCCCCAAAATATAACTGCAGATCAATGTCCTGGAAATGAAATTCACCTAAAGAATGAATTGTAACTTTTCTGATTACTAGTGGGCTATTCATTTGTCTGATGTGTCTCGGTCTGGACATTCGTACCCGTGCTGCCCGCTAGGTGGCGCCTGTTAGGAGTCTCTGCTCCTCTTTTCTGGGTCTCCAACTTCACATCTGTTCATCTCTGTCTCAGACCACACGCTTTCACTCCGGACGCACATAGAGCGCCTGACATCGTCGCTGTCTTTCTCACAACACTTAGCCAACAAAAAACCGTGAGTATCCTCTTTCCACTTAACAATCAGCTGCACTACACATAAGTGTACAATTACTAAAACAGTCATAAACTGTTTTATAGGCTATAATGTTAGATGGCATATAACTGATAAGTATGTTGTGTATGAGTTAAATTTGAAATGTGTGAATAGAATAGCCTATTTGTCAATGGTAACCTTTACTGAACGCAGACCATTGTGGTGATGTGCAGTTAAATTTCTTTGTTGTACGTTTCGCTGAGAGACTTTTTAAAACGAGCGACTTTCGGGGCTTGCTTTGTTCGCTGGCAACTGAACTTGAGATCGCTGATGTGGCGAGCGCTTGGACAGAGACGCGCTCTCTCGCTCGCTCTGCCACCAGCTTGCTTCCAAGCTGGGGATTGAAAACAGGCGTGCAAGCAGTGAAATTTGAGTCGGGCAGAAGAATCAGGAGCTATATTCTTTTCCCCCGCAGCTCCAGTCTCAAGTGACACCAAAACACGTTCTGCATGTTTTTATATCTCAAAAAATCCGAAACCCACACTGTGATATACGTTTCACATGTGAAAATGGCATGCGAACCTTCAGGCTTTTATTCCTTTTGGGCACTGTTTTTTTTACAAAGAGCCGATTAAAATAAACCAAGTCCTGGAGTTACATTAAACAGCTTCGGACCCTGCCACGAATCGGACCCTGACGCGAGTTGCTGCACGCTGCTGTCCAAGTTCGACCAAATTTGATTTCTTAAACTATACTGGCAAATATCACTGTTTTATATTGTAGTTTAGTTTATTTAAACAACTGGATTTGATTCATTATACACATTAATCAAATATGTAAGTGGTAAAGTGGTGTAAACACACTTTTGGGTTGGTGTCTTTGGTTTTGTGCGCCAACATGTGGATTTGAGATCTTAAGAATAAAACATACCCGGAACTGGAAGACTGGCCCACTTTCCCTGTTTTAGTAGTGCTGGAACCCAGGCTAGGAACTGCTACCTTTATACAAGAAATATATCATAGGCCTAGTCCAAATACTGTTGTTGGACCCTGTGTGTGTGTGTGTGTGCGTGTGTGTGTGTGTGCAGTGTAATCTGGTTGTATGTGTGCAGTGTTCATCCAGCGGTCATGGAAACGTCCCAACCACCATTCCCCCAAGGGGTGTAACTCTAGAGAAGCACGAAGCACCTTTGTAGTTGTCGTGTAGTAGTAGGCCCAACCGTTTCAGCCGCGAGGGGATCCACGCCAGCCAGGCGCGCCTACGCAGATCACAGACCCTGGTCGGGTAGAGTCGAGCCGTCTGGTAAAGCTATCAGCCGCTGGCTGCCGCATTTAATGGTCTATCTGGGAAGCGAAGTCATCTGGATGGCTTTAGCGCCGCGCCAGTGGAAGGTAATTCGGATAGGCCACAGATTGGGATGTAGGTCACGCTGGGGGGCTGGCTCTGGCTATGGCTGGGGCGTGCTGACGCTGGCCGCTTGGCCGATATCCTGCTTTTATGCACGGAGCACAAATCTGGTGTTTTATCCATCACCTCCGTGTTTAAATGTATCGAAAACATTTGTGTTGTTCGAAAAGATGTCAAATTGGCACGTAGATGATTTGCAGTTGAACAGCTGTAATAAAAACTGAAACCAAGGAACAAAAATAACCTTTGTTTTGAAATTGTTGTTCTCAACGAGGCACAGATTACAGGTGCGAGTCCTGCCCCTGCCCATGTAGGTTTTGCTTTCATTCTCACCAAATCCATGGCAACGGCAGCTAATGAAGTCAATGTTTATGGTTGTTTAGGCCACTGAAATGTGTGTGGTGTGTGTGTGTGTGTGTGTGTGTGTCCACCATTCGCGCAGCCACAAACATCCTAACAATGCAAACACACTTCCAGATCTCCAGCATATTTTACCAATGACGCTGGCAGACAACAGGTGGTATGTGTTGTAAACTCTCATAGATCGCTGCCAGATCAGAAACGGATCTGGCCCTCATCTCAGATCATGCATAGAGCCAGCTGGCTCTGCCATTACCTCACTGATTAAAACTCGTTCTCAGACTAGCGGTTCTGGCTGGTTCTGGCCCAGGTGTGGCTCTGACCCAGTCAGGTGTTTCCAGGGCATCTGTCATTACCTCATCGGTTCCATCTCATGCCCACAGCTGTTTTCACCTTGGGGAAAGTGAGCACGTCTTTTCCAGCCTGTATCAGTCACTCCCCATGCCCTCTGAGTCTGACTTAGACAGTGATTGTCTTGAGTACACCTCGCTGATGAGCTCTTCTCTCGTCTCGTCTCCTCTCTTCTCCTTTGTCACTCACTTCTCAGACTGTTAACTGTCTGAAACCAGGAGGAATGTGATTGGTTTTGCAATCTTTCCCTGCTGTGCATCCCTGAGTAAACTCATCAGTGGCACAATGGATTGGCTGACCAGACCTAATTAAATCAGTCCACCCAAGAGCATTTTGTAAGTTCAGGGGTGAGTGAGAACCCCAGGGCTGTCAGGGTGTTCTCCTTATCTCCGACAGGTGTGCTACAGTAACTCACCTGCTGCTGACGTGAACTCTGTGGAGCAACATTGACTGAATGTGCTGAATGTGAGCCTGTGTGTGTGTGTGTGTGTGTGTGTGTGTGCTGTGTGTGTGTGTGTGTGTGTATGTGTGTGCGCACCTGTGTGTATGTGTGTGCGCACCTGTGTGTATGTGTGTGTGTGTGTGTGTGTGTGTGTGTGTGTGTGTGTGTGTGTGTGTGTATGTGTGTGCGCACCTGTGTGTATGTGTGTGTGTGTGTGTGTGTGTGTGTGTGTGTGTGTAGGTGTGTGCGCACCTGTGTGTATGTGTGTGTGTGTGTGTGTGTGTGTGTGTGTGTGTGTGTGTGTGTGTGTGTGTTTGTGTGTGTGTATGTGTGTGCGCACCTGTGTATATGTGTGTGTGTGTATGTGTGTGTGTGTGTGTGTGTGTGTACTGTATGTGTGTGTGTGTGTGTGTGTGTGTGTGTGTGTGTGTGTGTGTGTGTGTGTGTGTGTGATTGTCCTGGGGCTTGTGGCCCATGGGCTGTTTGGAGCTCTGAGGAAGCAGAACAGGCCTAGGCATGGGGAGGGCGACCCTGAAGAATGCACACACACACACACACACACACACACACTAACCTCAACCACACCCACACACCTCCAACACACACAGGTACACACACTAACCTCAACCACACCCCCAACACACACAGGTACACACACATACACTGTATGCAGACAAACTGGATTGACAACTGGGGCAGGCTCACGTGACAT
>NC_055976.1:28666115-28668615 GCF_018492685.1 Alosa sapidissima | reverse complement strand
CTGAGGTTTCTGTGGAAGCTGATGAGGACGATATGGCAGAAAAAGATCATACCCAAAGTGTGGCGCAGGGCAGCAGGAGTCCTTATCCCGAAAGAGAAAGAGGCAGAAACCATCAGCCAGTTTCGACCAATCTCCCTACTGAATGTAGAGGGCAATTCGAATTCTTCAGTATCCCAGGACACATTACAGCCTTGGTTAAGTCCTACTTCCAAGACCTGCAGTTTTGTTTCACCACCACAGAGTTTACCACCATGTGGCAATCCCTTGAGGTTGGAATCATGGCAGGCTGCACAGTCTCTCCCTTGGCCTTCACAATGGCAATGGAGGTCATAATCAGAGCCTCTAAATGGGTTGTTGGCGGACAAAGACTCAACCCCGACTCGCGTCTCCCTCCACTCCGAGCATACATGGATGACATCACTACTCTCACAACTACAGTACCATGTACCAGACGTCTGCTCAGAAAGCTGCAGGAGAACATCAGCTGGGCCCGTATGAAGATAAAGCCATCTAAGTCGCGCAGCATTTCCATTGTCAAGGGAGTGCTGTCGGACCTCAAGTTCTTCATCGGGGAGGAACCAATTCCTTCGGTTTCTGAGCAGCCAGTCAAGAGCCTTGGGAGATGGTTTGATGCGAGCCTGAGGGATAAGGACCAAGTATCACAACTGCAGAGGGATATAAGCAGCGTGCAAGCCATTGAGAACACAGAGCTTCCTGGGAAGCTAAAGATCTGGTGCCTACAGTTTGGCCTCCTGCCCCGGGTGCTGTGGCCTCTCACACTGTATGAGGTGCCCATCTCAACTGTGGAGTGGATGGAGAAGGGAATTACTAACCACATAAAGAAGTGGTTGGGAGTCCCACGCTGCTTGACCTCCACCGCCCTCTATTGAGAGTGCCTCCTCAGACTGCCACTCACCAGTCTCACGGAGGAATTCAAGTGCGCCAAGACAAGACTCCAGGTGATGCTGACTGAGTCCAAAGACCTGATGGTGAGAAAGAACGCCCCTGCCATCACAGCAGGCCGCAAATGGAGACCAGCACAAGCCTTTGAGGAGGCAGTAACAGCCCTCAAACATGCGGACATAGTGGGACATGTCCAGCATGGAAGAGGAGGTCTGGGACTAACTGCTCAGCGTCCAGCCTGGAGCAAAGCCTCAGCTGCTTAAAGGAGGAGGATGATTGTGGATGAGCAGTGGCAAGGAGAAGATCCAGGCTGTGCACTCTGCTCCAAGCCGGCATCCCTTAGGCATATTCTCACAGGGTGTAAAGTGAGTCTTGCCCAGGGGCGCTATACCTGGCGTCACAACCAGGTGTTGAAAGAACTTGCTGCCACTTTGGAACAGAGGCGAACTGCAGCCAACTCAGCAACACCTGCAACACTCAACTCCCTGCCAGCAGTCACATTTGTGCGAGAGGGGGCAAAGGCAAATCACAGTGCACTCACAACAGCAAAGCACTGCCAGTTACACACAGCTTGTCAACGCCTTGCCTTTCCTCCTGAGATTTCTGCCACCACTCTTAGACCTGACTTAGTGCTTTGGTCACCATCTGCTAAGGAGGTCTTTATCATTGAGCTGACTGTGCCTTGGGAGGAGTCGGTAGAGGAGGCATACGAACGCAAGCATCTACGGTATGCTGACCTTGCTGCAGAGACACAGCAGCGTGGTTGGAGGACTGGGGTGCGCCCTGTGGATGCAGGGGCTTTGTGGGTTCGTCTACCACCAGGCTGCTCAAGGATCTGGGAGTAAGAGGCCAAAGCCTGCACCATGCCATCAGGGCATTGTCGGAGGCAGCTGAAGGGAGTAGCCAATGGCTTTGGCTGAAGCATAAAGACACCGGCTGGGCATCAGGAGGCAGCCAGGAATGGCACAGAGGGGGGTACTTCAGGGACGCCTGGGGTTACCGTCGAGCCTTTCGGAGGCGTCCTGGGCTTAAATCGACGAAACGCTGATGAAGGGGGTGCCCACTTGATAACTCCTCTGTGTCATTTCTGTGGGCAAATCTTAGTACACGCTGGCACATAAAGGATAACTCCAACTCGTCCTGTGTTTCTTCAATCTGTGTGTGTGTGTGTGAGTGAGAGTGTTTTAGTTGGTGAGTATAAGATGGAAGCTTAAGTGAATAATCTGGGTCTAAAAGCTCAACTAATCTCTACCAATACTGCACAGACTCCTCTAAACCAGCTCTCTCTCCCTCTCTCTCTCTCAGACTCTAGTCTGTCTGTCTCTGTCTCTCTGGGTTTTTGTTCATTAAGTAAGTGTGTTATTTAGCAGGCAGACATACAGCTGGTTGTCATGACGATGATGTATGTCCTACTTTTAGCAGATGCGTGTATATCTGCATGTGTGTGTGTGTGTGTGTGTGTGTGTGTGTTATTAGTTCCTTAGTTAATCTTAAAAGCCCTTTTGACCTCAGAGGCATGTTGGCCTCGTTTTGATGATGGTGAAGTATGAAAGTTCTGTGTGTGAGTGTGTGTGTGTGTGTGTTTATTTGTAAAGTA
>NC_055976.1:28661115-28663615 GCF_018492685.1 Alosa sapidissima | reverse complement strand
CTGTGCTGCAGAGTTCTAAGCCAATCATATCAGTCTGTACGGAGATCTGAGCCAATCAAATTAGAGGATAAAGAGTTTTGGTCCAATTAAATCAGAGCAAATTCCAGGTCAGGTGTTGGTTTAAATTGAGTCTGTCTATCTGTCTGACCTGAGTCAGTTCAGTTAATTTGGTTTGGATGAGGAGAACTAGACTACAATATCTGCAGTGGGATTTAACTCTGACATTTTAGACTGCAGATTATAGTATAGACTGGTTAATCAGAGGTCACACACACACACACACACAAACACTCATGCACACACACACACACACACGTTTGCTTTTTTTCTTGTTAGCTGTAAAATACTGTATTCGCAACAGCAAATTATTTGGGAAAAATCACTATTTTTGGTTTCAATATTGCTTGCATTTTTACTGTGTATTTCAACTTCTCTTTGTTGATACCGTAACTTTCACTCTTGTATGGAAATACATTTAGAAAACCTAAGACAGAAGAGCTTTAGGTTTTGAGCAACATGAGTGTGTACATGATGTATCCAAAATGTTATATTATGACAAAAGTGTTTGCAATGTGAGGCGAATGTTTGATTTAAAGATGTGTTTATGACATTTTGAATGTTGTGTGTCATTTTGCTGGAGATTTTAGGCATTTTGCATTTTGTGTGAGCAATTGTTGGTTTTGTGTGTTGAGTTTTGAAAAATACACACACACACACCACACACACACACACACACACACACATACACACACACACACACACATACTGAGAGAGGGAGTGAGTTGTGTCATCCACTGCACATTGGCCTACTGAAGCTCTAAGTTGTGGTTGTGTTAGCAGACTGGTGTCCATCTTAAGTTATGGTAGCATTAGGGGACTGGTGTCCATCTTAAGTTATGGTAGCATTAGCAGACTGGTGTCCATCTTAAGTTATGGTAGCATTAAGGGACTGGACTGGTGTCCATCTTAAGTTATGGTAGCATTAGGGGACTGGTGTCCATCTTAAGTTATGGTAGCATTAGGGGACTGGTGACTAAAGTTATGGTAGCATTAGGGGACTGGTGTCCGTCTTAAGTTATGGTAGCATTAGGGGACTGGTGACTAAAGTTATGCTAGCATTAGGGGACTGGTGTCCGTCTTAAGTTATGGTAGCATTAGGGGACTGGTGACTAAAGTTATGCTAGCATTAGGGGACTGGTGACTAAAGTTATGGTAGCATTAGGGGACTGGTGTTCATCTTATACTTACCTGGCAGGGGAGATACCATGATCAAGAAGGTGGTTCGCCTTTGGCGAGGCTCTGCCATTGCACTTCGGCGGTAGCTGACCCGAACGAATTCCCCAAATGTGGGAATCTCGACTGCATAATTTGTGGTAGTGGGGGACTGTGTTTGCGCTCTCCCCTGATTTTTTAGGACAGCCATGGCCTACTGGTTAGTGCTTCCCTTGAGCAAGGCACCTAACCCCTCACTGCTCCCCGAGCGCCGCTGTTGATGCAGGCAGCTCACTGCGCCGGGATTAGTGTGTGCTTCACCTCACTGTGTGCTTCACTAATTCATGGATTGGGATAAGTGCAGAGACCAAATTTCCCTCACGGGATCAAAAGAGTTATGGTAGCATAGGGGACTGGTGTGTAAAGTTATGGTAGCATTAGGGGACTGGTGTCCAAAGTTATGGTGGCATTAGGGGACTGGTGTTCATCTGAAGTACAAAAAGAAATCAGCAGGTCACAGATCTTTTGCTTTCCGGGCACCCTTATTATGGAATAGCCTTCCATGTCACATCAGGGAAACAAGCTCTGTAGACACTTATAAAGTTTTCTGAGACAATGGTCAATGGTGATAACTGCACTTTAAATAACAATAAATTGAATTGAAAAAATGTAAGTGGTGTTAGCGTTAGGGAACTGGTGTCCATCTGGAGTTGTGGTAGTGTTAGGGTGTCCATCTGGAGTTGTGGTAGTGTTAGGGTGTCCATCTGGAGTTGTGGTAGTGTTAGGGTGTCCATCTGGAGTTGTGGTAGTGTTAGGGTGTCCATCTGGAGTTGTGGTAGTGTTAGGGTGTCCATCTGGAGTTGTGGTAGTGTTAGGGTGTCCATCTGGAGTTGTGGTAGTGGGGTGTCTATCTGAAGTTGTAGGAGTGTTAGTTGGTATCCATGTTGGTATCCATCTTGGTTCCATTCAGTCTGCTCCTGCTGAAGACTGGAGAGTTAGAGGTCTGAGATTGTACAGTGTGATGGGGCATGAGGGGTCATATGACCTGGTCAGACTTCCGAACAGGAGTGTGACTGACTGACTGCCGGGGAGGGTTGTGATTGGCCGTGTTGACTCTCTGGACTGCCAAGGTGAGCTGTGATTGGCCGAGCTGACCCTCTGGATTGCAAGGGTGAGCTGTGATAGGCCAAGCTAAAGTGTAGATAGTGGGCATAAGCTGCTAGGAGTCTTTGAGATGAATGCTAGTAAATGGTGGTTGGCTAGTAGACAACACAGCCTACTGTGAAGG
>NC_055976.1:28646115-28651115 GCF_018492685.1 Alosa sapidissima | reverse complement strand
TTTTAAAATAAAGATGGTTGACAGTTTTAAAATGAGCACATGGATGGATGTGTTTTTAAAGTTGAGGATGGTCTGTAGTTGTAAAAGTGTTTTTTTTTTTTTTTTAAATGGCTGTATGTTTTAAATGAAAAGTGTGATGAGGTGTTGTTCTGTTCTTGCTCGCCTCCACCTGCTCCCTCAGCTGAATCACCCTACCCCTCCTAACCACAATACACCCTAATTCCATGCTACAAATGCACCTGCACCTTTTGTTTACCACACAAACAAACAAACAAACAAACAAACATAAAGGCGACTGTGACAGAGAAGCTCAGTGAAGGGTGGCTTGAGTCTCTCACACTTCTAACCCAACTGGGGCTGTTCTGGAGAATGGTCTCTGTCAGGGTTGCTTAGTCGTTGCGGAAAATGACAAAAAATATATATAAAAACAAATAAAGTGTATTTTTCGTCAAGAGAAGTGCAGGTTTCTGTCACTTCCCCTTCCTGATGCAAACGCTAGAGGTCATGGATAGGAAATGTGTGTGAATGTGTGTGTATTTGTGTGTGTGTCTCTGTCTCTCTCTCTTTCTCTCTCTCTCTGTGTGTGTGTGTGTGTGTTTATGTGTATGAGTGTGTGTGGAGGGAAGGAGGTTTAGCGGGAGGTCGGGCATTCCGGTGTCATTGCGTAAGGGAAAATTGGCCCTGTTGGATATGTTTCTGTGTGTGTGTGTGTGTGTGTGTGTGTGTGTGTGATTTGTATAGTAAACCATGTTGGCTGTGGAAAGAGATCAATTTTATGTACATTTTTAATACATTTTAATGAAGACCTTTGTTATACTTTTTTAATGTAAAAGAAGAAAATACAACACTACAAACTGTTCTTTTAAACATGTCTACTTTTATTTTGTAATTTCTGTGTGTATGGAAGAATTCCTCTACTCTTAAGTAATGTTAAAACTGTAGGACTATTAAACTGTCATTTTCTCTTCTGTCATTCTGTTCTGTAGTTGAACCTGTTACAATAAAGTCAACTCACACAAGCTACTGTAGCTGTGTTTAAGTGTTTGTATGTATCTGTGTGTGTGTGTGTGTGTGTGTGTGTGTGTGTCCACTGAGCTTATAGCACTATTCTTTGACATGCCAGCACTGTTGTTTGTATGACTGGCCACAAGGGGGCAGAAGTGTACTGTATCAATGTTACAGTTAATAGTGTTCCTTCATAACTGAGCAGGTGTGTATGTGTGTGAGATAGTGAAACAGAGTAACATGTGAATGTGTATGTGTGTGTGTGTGAGAGAGAGAGAGAGACAGAGAGAGAGAGCCAGCTGTGTCTGACTCACCTATCACACCTGGCTCAGTGACGCACTCACACACACCTGGTTCATTCACGCACATACACACACACACACACTCACACCCTGAGGGTTGTGTTACACACACACACACGCTAAGCCCCGCACCAGTGTTTGACTGTGACTCACACTCGGATCACACACATAAGAGAGTGATAATTAGAGAATAAACTGGCATACTGTGCATTAGGATGAAGGCCAATGGGAACTACTGTACTGTGTGCAACTAAAGACAAATAGGAACATGGGACGCCATTATTCATATTAGTAGATGTATGCAAGTGCGTGGAGTACTGTCCCCATTTGAGAGGGCATGAATTAGTGTGGATTTGTGTGTGTGTGTGTGTGTGTGTGTGTGAAGTCAAGTCAACTTTATTTATATAGCGCATTTCACACACAGAAGTTATTCAATGTGCTTTACATAAACACAAGCAAACAGGACTAGTTATTAGAAGGGCAATAGTCAAAGAAAGGTTTAAAAATTAAAGAATAAAAAAGAGAAATAGTACATAAAAGCATAAAAGAGCAATAGTTGACAAGTGTTTAAAAAAGTAATAATTAAAACACATAAAAATGGCAATAGTTTTAAAGTAAGTGTTTAAAAGGTAATAATTAAAACACATAAAACACTGTATGGAGATTCTTGAAGTAGTCCCAAACTGTGCACGTATACATTTATTTATTTTCAGGGCCAAATGGCCGACCACAGGGCTCCGTAATCCCCCTCGTGGAGTATTAACACCCAAATAGTTAACACTCAGAGGTTTAGGGTCTGTCCACACGGAGACGCTTTTTAGGTTAAACGCAGAGGTTTTGCTTCGTCTTGGCCGAGCGTCCAAACGAATCCTGTAAACGCACTGCCCGAAACCGCACTTTTTTGAAACCTGGTCCCAGAGTGGAAAAATCTGAAACCGTAGCCCGTTTGAATTTGTTTAGACAGCGAAACCGCACGTCCTGCCTGCGTATTAATGATGTCATCGCCACACCTCAGCTGCCCTGGACTTGCACTTATAGTATTGCCTAACAATACTAGTTTTCATACATGACATTACCTACGATTACACTCCGTAAGATAAATATCACAACTGGTGCTGCGCAGCGCCGATAGCTTATGACTTGATGGACTGAACACTGTTTTTCCCGGTGTTTTTTTATGCATTCTAGCTACTGTCAGTGACGCGAGAGAACTTTATTAGGAAAGTGCGGTGTAAGTTTAGGCTACATTAATTTGTGCGTAGTGCCAGTGTCATAGAACTCACGTTAAGCCGATGGTAGCACACTGAATGCAAATGCAAGATTTGCGCGATTTGATGCAGGCAAAAGTATTGACTGTTACTAACGAAGGTTTTATAGCAATATTATAAATGTGGCGACAGAATAGCCTAGAACTTGGGTAAGCCTTGCGTTTAGTAGCCTAATTGCGGTGATAGCCAAAACTAATGTGAATCACGGACTATCCTACAACCAAAGAAAGTAAAGGTGATTAGTAGGCCTACCTGCGTTAGCCAAATAAAGCACGGGACTGCACCCTTCACAAACCGTAAAATAAAGTGTATTAGTTTTACAGTTGACAGTTCTCCATCAGTCCACACAAACAATTCTGGTTTCCTTGCACTAGCCATTTCGTCGTAGCCTATTCTGTCTGTTTGTAAAGCGCAAGTTTTGGTCAATTTCTGTAAAGAAACAGTGCCACCTATAGGCCTGGGGTATGAAGTAACGTGTTGAGTCGTGTTGAGATGGATACGTTTGGACGCAAATATTCTTGATATGGTTCCAGGGAAGACGGAGGAAAAAAACTAGGACTAGGCCTTAGAGAAACCGGGTAGAGCTGTAACTCTCGAGCCGTTACACTCCGACTATTCCCGATTTGTCTATTCTGTTAGAATGAAAGGGCAGCTACTTCACAGAATACCCCTTTGCCCAACTAAAGGCAGCAATGGTACTACAAGAAACAATACTAGGCTAGTACTCACCCAAAGAGTACTGAACTGGGCAATGAACATTTGATCAGTTAGCAGAAAGCATCTGAGAAAAGTTTGGTCTTAAATCTAGATTTGAAACTGGCTACAACTTTGATCTCATCTGAAAGTTGGTTTCAGAGCTGAACTGCATGGAACTACTGGTAGCCAATGCAGGAACTTAAGTATTAGAGTAATGTAGTCAGTTCTTTTAGTTTTCGTGCTTTTAGGAAGGCCTGTGAAAAGCCCATTGCAGTAATCAACCTAACTGGAGATGAATGCATGAATACGCTTTTCTAGATCATGTTTTGACATTAGCCCTAAAAAATGTGGCAATGTTTTTAGGTGGTAAAAAGCTGATTTAGTTATTGCTTTCATGTGGCTGTTTACATTTAGATCATTGTCAATTATGAGACCAAGATTTTTAACAGTATCCTTTGCTTTAAGCCCTATAATATCAAGGAGACCTGAAGTCTTTCTTCCTTTGTACCAAATATAACTAGATGTACCGCAGAGCGGTACAAAATATGAACGCCACCCAGTCCAGCACATTTTTTCCACAAAAATAAGTCACGTTTGTCAAATTGTGTTCATTTCCTACTTTGTTCCTTTTTTGTGTTTGTAATTGAGTGTGTGCAGTGTGTGTGGTTGTTTTTTGTGTATATGTGTGCTTCTGTGTGTGCTTATTGAGTCTGTGTGCCTGCATGTCAGTTAGTTTTTTTGTGTGTTTGTTTTTTGTGTGTGTGTTTGTGTATGTAGGTGTGTTTGCATGTGTGGGTGCATGTGTGTGAGGGTGTGTGTGTGTGTGTGTATGTGTGTTTATGTGTTTGTGTGCGTGTGTTTGCATGTATGTGTGTGCGCATGTGTGTAGCGTGCTATTCAACCATTTTACCAATAACTAGCTGTTACAAAGGAGGTTTCTCATCCAAGTACTAACTAAGCCTGCTTAGCTTCAGTAATTCAGCAGTCAGGGTATCTGCTGGTCTGGCTGCTGGCTAAAACAAAAGGTGAAAGGCATATATGATTCTAACTGTCTCACTGAATTGCATTATGCTCACTCAATTCTCACTGGTATCTGCTAGACAACAAGTACCAAAACATGATTAGTTCATAGATTTCACATGTAAAATACATTTTATACAACCCCAACCCCATCTTGCCTGTTCATAATTCTTAGAAATTCTTGAATTGTGTGCATGTGTGTGTGTACATGTTTATGTTTATGTGTGTGTGGGCATACCTGTCAACATTTAGCTTTCCAAAAACGGGAGTTTTTTTTCGGGGGGAGGTGTCAGTGTTTATACTGGATCTGTGTTTGCATATTTAATACGTTTCATACACATGTTTCAACACTGCATTTCGGTCGTTGCTTTTACCTTACCATTACCTTACGCATGCCAGTTATGTATCCACCAGCTGCCTGCCTGCAGCCTACTTCCAAAACTCCAAAGCTGCTTGCTGTCAGATTTGGTTCCGAGGGCACAAGTTCAGTGTATCAACAACACTCAATAACAGTTTATGTGATGTGTTAATCAATTAAATTCCCAACAATTTCACAACAGCTAGTTCTGGAGTAGGCCATTCAATTAGCCCGCTTGCTTACGGCGAGACTCAGGCTGCGCAGTCGGCACCCGCTTCCTTATTTGGGTTTTGGGTTGCCAGGTTTTAGCCTATGACAAAACGGTTGAAATTGAAACTAAGTGATCGTGTA
>NC_055976.1:28633615-28641115 GCF_018492685.1 Alosa sapidissima | reverse complement strand
CTACGATCAACAGCCCCGCTGTGCTGCTGGAAAAAAATCTAGAGGAAACACTGTTCTGTATTGATATTGCAGCCTTGGTATTCATTTTCTAAAACAACTTTAAATTAGACATTCAAAGCCAACAACTCTCAAAGCCATCCTATAAGTGTTCAGCAAATGGTACAGGAATCGATAAAGGAATCGCATCGATATCGATATCGATAATTTCTTAACAAAGCCCATCCCTATGTGTGTGTGTGTGTGTGTGCGTGTGCACAGTGTTTCCCACAAAATTGAATTCTATTTGTGGTGGTAGGTTACTAAGTTCGGCTGGCACCCAGGCTAGTGGTAGGTAGTAGTTTTGAACAAATCTGTTTAGCGGGGTTATGATGCCAATAATGTTTTCTTTAATGCATGCATGCCCGTAGAGAGACAGAGAGGCAAGGAGAGACTGTGCAAAGGTGCACATAGCTCTACAATGAGAGGATTTCGTCCCATTTAAATAGTACAATATGGAAAATCATTGTGTGGTGGTCAGTGTTGATATTGTGGTTGGCCGCCATAAATAAGTCAATGTGTGGGAAACACTGGTGTGTGTGTGTGTGTACAGTAAATGTAAATACTTAGTGAGTGGCTTTTCTAGTGAGGTATTTCCTATAATGATCCTGTAATGATAATTTGCTTTGATCCTCAGACTGAGTAAATGATGACCACCGTATGAACTGGAACTGCCCTTAGAAGCCATTAGCTATTTTAATAGCTAGACATATTAAAACACAATACATTATGAACGAGTTTTTAAGGATATGGGATGTGTTTTTAATGGGATGTGTGTTTACAGTAAAGCTCTCTATCTCTCTCTAAGACTGTGTGTCTCTGTGTGTGTGTGTGTGTGTGTGGGGGTGTGTGTGTGTGTGTTAGCTGACATTAACTCAATCTTTCCCAAATGTGCGATGATGACCTAATTTAATTAATGTCAGACTGCAAAGCAATTAAATTGATTTTCTACTCTGCTTGTGCTGCTTATTTTAAGTGTGTGTGTGTGTGTGTGTGTGTGTGTGTGTGTGTGTGTGTGTGAGAGAGATATTCAAATATGTTTACTTTGTTTCAAACCAAATTCCACCTTTACAGACACTGAGTTGTTACAGTAAGTCATTTGTTTCTTCCTGCTTTGATCAACTTTTGTTTATCGGTCAAGCTGATTGGCTGACTCCCCTGCTGTGATCATGTGTTGTCACGTATCACTTGAGCTGATTGGCTGACTCCCCTGCTGTTATCATGTGTTGTCTCGTATCACTTGAGCTGATTGGGTAAACCCCCTGCAGTAGTCATGTGTTGTGTATCATTGGAGCTGATTAGCTGAACCCCCTGCTGACCCCATCAGGAACAACCTGCTGACAGGAAGAGAGCCTCCATGATCAGCAAGCACAAAACACACACACACACACACACACACACACACACACACACACATCCCCCCCAAATACACACACCCACACACATACAGGTACACACACATATACACATGCATACAGTGGGTACTGGTTAAAAATTGACACTTCATTCACGATCAAGGTGATTCACGCAGCTATGTGAAATGTAAGTACAACTGCAGCCGCTTGGGGGCTGCATAGTCCGCTGTGGCGTTCGCAGTCGAACTGGACGGAGCGTTCGACAGCAAGGGCTGTGATTGGCCGAGTTTTCAGTGTGTTTCTCTGTGTTTTTAGCAGCTCCTGCAACATGCTAGTCCACTGTAGCCTATAGGCTTTGTACATAATGTAGTCACAAAGCCAGAACTGAGAGACTCAGGAGAAGTTTTTATCCCCAGGCCATTCGAACTCTGAACTCACACTATACTGACTTTGCACACATTCACTCCTCAGCACTCTCAAACATTTCCCAACTCTGAACTCACACTATACTGACTTTGCACTCATTCCCTACTCAGCACTCATGACCCCCCCCCCCCCCACACACACACCTACAAGACTTTTAGCACTTTTACATCCCTCTCCCTATGCTACAGACCTTTTATTTATTTTCTTATTTCATCACACGTCAAAACACACACACACACACATATCTGACTTTCTCCAACTTTTGCACATCTCCATAGAACTCCTCCATCTACCCATCTACCCATGTCCTTGATTGCCTAGCCTTTCTGCCCCCCCCCCACCCCCATCCCCAACACACACACTTACATCATCACTGTCATCACTTCACATACATACAGCACACTGCTTGCTACAGTAAGCCTCCTCTACATACTTGCTGCACACTGCCCCCCCCCCCCCTACATACACAGCACATTGTCTTCAGGATCTTCTCCAACACACATCCTCTACATACTTACAGCACACTGCCCCCACCTACACACTACACACACACACACACACACACACACACAGTCACTGCTCCACTCCTCTCCCGCCCACACACACATCTTCACTGTCATCACTCACATACATCATACATACAGTACTCTGCTTGCAATAGTAAGTCCCTGCCCCCCCCCCCCCCCCCCCCCCACACACACATACACAGCACATTATTTCATCAGGAAGCTTCTCCAACACACATCCCCAACATACTTACAGCACACTGCCCCCCCCCCCCCCCCCCCCCCATACACAGCACATTGTCTCATGAGGAAGCTTCCCCAACACACATATTGCACACTGCCCTCTCCCCACATACACAGCACACTATCCCATCTCCCCTGTCATCCCCCCAACACACACACCAAGACCCCTGGCAGTTGGGTTAGCCCCTTGAGCCGTGGATCTGCCCAAGGTTTCTTCCTTGGTAAGGGAGTTTTTCCTTGCCCCTGTTGCTCTTGGGTGCTCCTTGTTGGTGCCCCCCACCCAATCCCAATCCTCCCCCACCTTTTTTATGCAGCCCTTGCCACTTAATCTACTAAACCCCTCTTCTACTGCACTCTTTACCCCCCCCCCCCCCATTAATGCACAAATAGGCTGACACCAGACATAATTTCACTGCATTTCTTACTTCCAGTAACTATATGCATGTGACAATAAACTTCCTTGTATCCTTGTACATAGTTTTGGATTCAGTCGAAGATTTCTTGATTGTACAGTGCCTGTCTCTCAGTAATGTTTTAAAATGAGAGCTTCGTCAGCTGGCAGTAGGCTACTTTTTCGGCAGTCATGAGAAGTTTGCTTGCTTACAGAACATAAATATGCTGCCCAGAAACCTTGTGAATAGTTCTGATTTTTTTTACTACACTAACGAGGTTGAAATATAGCCTTTGCCTACAGCATCTCCTTAACAGTAATGTTAACAAAATGACAGCATTCATATGACAAAGGAAAACTAATTCGGTCACTCAAGACTGTGCCAAGGCAACCCAATAGGCCTACTCGAAGCAGATAGCGTTGTCTGACGGTCGAGTGGGTTAATGCACGTATTTCCAGAACAGGTCTGCAACTTTCAGGCAGTTCTGAGTTAGAATCTAGGCTAATGATGCAACGGTTTTCCTTTAGAAATCTTTTTTATTGAATCGTAGTTGTAGCCTACTACAGATATTCGATGAAGTGTTCTACAATGAGCCTGTTTTTAACCCAGCTAAAAGATAGCCCAGTAAATTAACTAAACTTATCCCAGTAGCAAACAGTTTTTCTGGATATAGGCTACTTTGAAACTTCTGCGGGATAACGGGAGCATTTGTTTTTAAAACATAGGCCTAACTTGCATCTTTCCATTCCAACCATTATTAGGCCTAGGCCTAGGCCTATTGTTATCATTTTTTGCAAGGTGTTGCTCCTGGCAAGACTTGTTTATAAGACGTTTGGTGATTAATTGATAGCTGTTTTGGGACACGTTAAACTTTCTTTATACACGGGTTTCCCGTTTACCAACAAAACTAGATGTGCGCGCAGCCGTGGGGCAGAAGACGCTTGGTGGCCGTCCACAACGTTATAAACTTAACCTAAATAGTCGGCTGCTGTAAGCTACAATCGGATTTTGTTGTATACCCCTGTTGTCTCAATTATAATAACATCTCATTTCAGACTATATTTCAAAGTTTGCCGTCCATTTGCATTATTAATATAACATTGTATTTTGTCATTTTTGGCGAAGACATGCATTCTGTTAGGGATATTGAACATATTTAACATTCTCTAACCATCGTGATTTCAAATTGGTGCAGTTTTCAGCACAAAAACTGATGTTTTTGCCATTTTTGCTGAGAAAATGGGGTGCGTGATTCATGAAGGAACCCATCCAAACTTAACTGGGACCCACTGTAAGTACCCACCACAGACATACAGTATATAGGAGATGATTGATTGGAGACACTCTGCTGTCCTCCATCCTTGAGCATGACTGTCCGCTTCTTGTTCTCGGCGATATGAACATCCACTTAGATGCCCCAGGCTCAGCGGACTTTTTGGCCCTGATCCACTCCTTTGACCTCAAACTGGTTCAAAGCCCACCGACTCACAAAGCTGGCAAAGAGCTAGACTTGATCTTCACTTGGAACTGCAGCACAGACACCCTCATGGTGACGCCTCTCCATCTTTCTGACCACTTCTTCATCCAGTTCAACGTCAGCCTGACAGAACAGCCTCCGGGTCCTCAGCCGATGGTCACGTTCCGCCGCAACATCCGGAACCTGTCTCCAACGCACTTTTCCTCTGTGGTTGCCTCCGGTCTACCTCCACTCAACACCTTCTCCTCTCTGGAGGTTAATGAGGCCACAGACTCGCTCTGCTCCACACTGAGCTCGTGTCTAGACGAGCTGTGCCCTCTTACCACAAGGCCAGCTCGATCCAAACACTCTCATCCATGGCTAAATGATACCCTCCGATCGCAGCGCACCAAACTCAGAGCCGCGGAGAGGAAATGGCACAAATCCAAACTAACTGATGACCTCAAAAACTACCAGACACTCCTGACCTCCTTCTCAGCCAGCATCACTGCTGCTAAGACGGCTTTCTACAATGACAAAATCAACAGCGCTACAGACACTCGAAAACTTTTCTCAACCTTCAAATCGCTACTCAACCCTCAGCTGCCTCCTCCTCCATCCTGCCTTACTGCAGATACCCTCGCCTCATTCTTTACAAACAAAGTGGCGGCAATCAGCAGTCAATTCTCTACATGCCCACTCAACGCATCTGACTCAGATACCGCACTCCTATAACCTCTAGGGACTACTGGAACATCTTTTTCAGCATTCACGCCTCTCTCCGAGAGTGAAGTATCTAGACTCCTGACATGCAGCCGTCCTACCACATGCTCGCTGGACCCTATACCTACGAACCTACTTCAGTCCATCAGCCCGACCATCGCACCAGCTATCACACATGTGATCAATGCCTCGCTAACCTCCGGCACATTTCCAACAGCGTTCAAAATGGCCCGGGTAACACCGTTACTTAAGAAAGCTTCTCTCAACCCTACTCAAGTCGAGAACTACCGCCCTGTCTCACTCCTGCCTTTCCTATCCAAAGGCATTGAACGAGCAGTCTCCAAACAGGTCTCTGACTTCCTTTCACAGAACAACCTTTTGGATCCAAATCAGTCTGGGTTCAAAAGCGGCCATTCTACCGAAACGGCTCTGCTGTCTGTAACAGAAGCCTTAAAAGAAGCCAGGGCGACCGCTCGGTCATCAGTACTCATTCTGCTTGACTTATCGGCTGCCTTTGACCCGGTTAATCACCGCATCCTTCTCTCTATACTCGCTAACATGGGAATCTCTGGTTCTGCTCTCTCCTGGTTTGAATCCTACCTCACAGGACGCTCGTTTAACGTATCATGGCTTGGTCAGCTATCTGCACCTCACCATCTCACCACAGGGGTCCCCCAGGGTTCAGTGCTGGGCCCCCTTCTCTTTGCTATCTACACCACCTCCTTGGGACAGATTATCCGTTCGCATGGCTTCTCATACCACTGCTATGAAGACGACACACAGCTCTATCTGTCCTTTCCACCTGATGACCCCTTTGTTTCAGCACGGATCTCGGATTGCCTCTCAGACATAGCTTCATGGATGAAGACACACCACCTCCAGCTGAACCTCTCAAAGACTGAACTGCTGGTCCTCCCAGCTAAACCTACCATACACCACGACATCAACATCAAATTTGACTCCCTGTCTGTTTCACCTACCAGGACTCCAAGAAATCTAGGAGTTGTTCTCGACAACCAACTAAACTTCTCAGATCATGTTGCCTCAGTCGCCCGGTCATGCCGTTTTGCACTCTACAACATACGGAAAATCAGGACTTATTTGACTCAAGATGCCACCCAACTTCTGGTTCAGGCAATAGTCACCTCACGACTCGACTACTGCAACGCCCTCCTGACAGGTCTCCCAGCCTGCGCAGTGAAACCACTTCAGATGATCCAGAACGCGGCGGCGCGCCTGGTCTACAACCAACCCAAAAGGGCACATGTTACCCCGGATAATATGCTCATCCAGCTACACTGGCTTCCTATGGCGGCCCGCATCAAATTCAAGGCTCTAACGCTTGCCTACAAAGTAGTCTCCGGTTGTGCTCCCACCTACTTGAATGCCCTCATACAGACATACGCTACCTCCAGACCGCTGCGCTCCTCAGACGAACGACGTCTAGCTCTACCACCGGTACGCTCAGGCCAATCCAAACTTTTCTCATCTGTTGTTCCTCGTTGGTGGAACACACTACCAGTTCCTACAAGGGCAGGGACATCCCTCTCCATTTTCAAAAAACTCCTGAAGACCCAGCTCTTTAGAGAACATCTCCTCTCATAGCAACACTTACAACAAGTCGTGCTGATCCTAGCACTCACCAGCCGTCTTAAACTGACAAGTAACTATTAAAAACAGCACTCACTGATGCACTTATTCTTACTGTACTCTAATGTTTTTTAAATTGTCCTAAAATTGTTGAGAACTGCTCTAAAACTTAAACTGTTTACCATGTTGTAAGTCGCTTTGGCTAAAAATGCGTCAGCCAAATGTAATGTAATGTAATAATGTAATGTAATGTAATGTAAAATATGCATGAACAGGCCTCAGAGTGAAATCAAACACTCCTGAGGAAAGTGCTCTGGACATATCTGACTTGTGATGATCTTGGTCAATCAAGAAACTTGAACAGGAATCTGTGCCTGTACCGACACACAGCTCCCCCTCTCTCTCCCTTCATCTTTCTCTGTCATCTGTCTGCATCTCTCGCCTTCACTCTGACATTCTGTCTAAGCTGTGGGTCTCTGAGGCATAAGGCTGCAGGGAGGATGAAAGAGGAGAGGAGCGAGGGAGAAAGAGGAGAGGAGAGGGAGCAGCATAGGGAGGAGAGGGGGAGTAGAGGAGATATAAAGAGGGGGAGGAGAGGAGAGAAGGTGGGAGATGAAATAGGAATGATGGATGGAGATTGGAGATATTGGAAGAGAGGATAAAAGAGGAGAGAGGAGGAGGATAAAAGAGGAAGAGGAAGAGGAGGAGGAGGACAGGAGAGAGGGATGAAATGGGAAGAGGAATGAAAGTGAAGATGGGCAGGGATAAAGAGT
>NC_055976.1:28623615-28628615 GCF_018492685.1 Alosa sapidissima | reverse complement strand
ATAAAGCAGAAAGCAAAGGTCATCAAAGGTCATCAAAGGTCATTGTTACGGCCTGGCTCAAAGGCCATAACCAGAACCAAGGAGGACAAGGGTCAACTTTTAGTTACTTTATTTTACAAAACTTAATAAAAAACGAACGAAGATGTCCGTGTCAGTATATATGAAGAAGTCAGTGTGTGGGCGAAGTGCATGAGTGTGATATGGACTGAGAAGGGAAATGCGTGGATGCAAAAACAAACAAAGGAAAAGCTAGGCCGTCAAACAGAGCCCACGAAGGCCCAAAAACCAGCAGACCCACAGCTCCTTTTCCATGCAGGGGAACACCCGTGCCCTTTACGCACAGGCCAGTTAGCACCGACCACAGCCATAGAAAAAGAGAGTTGCGACACTCTTTGAAGTGAAGTCGCCGCCACGCGGTCACGTGGTTCACGTACGCTTCAACAGTTCCAAACAGCTCTTTGCGTGTAGTGTTATTTCAATGGGATAGACAGCAGCAAGTGCGTTATTGGACAGGAAACATTACAACAAAACAAAAACGAGTGTTATTACGTGTTAGCATGCTTACATTATAGTGTCAATTACATATTGCGAGTATAATTGGTCTGCAACATCGATCTAAAATATGTTCTTTGGTAGTTCTAACATTGGACGTTTGTTTCCTTGTTGGACATAAGCTGTTATTGGATTCCTACATTTGCCTGTATCACGCTACATATACTTTACTTACAGTACATTGTCAAAATGTAGGCTATGCATTTTGTATCCTATTGTGTGTGGACATTAGATCCAGTGTCCTTCTCAGTTTGTTTGGTGAGATGAAGATGAAGGCGCCCAGACCCCCCCCAATCTACAGCTTTGATCATTGTAAGACTAGCAATAAACGTCTATCAAATATATAAATAGCATTCAGTAGCCTAACAGCTTACATTTTAAAAGTTTCATCAATGCATTACATCTGTTCAGTTCTTTTAGAGAAATAGCATAAAGGTGGCCTTGGTAGTAACATTTTAAGACTAGCCATAAACATGTCAAAAACACATAGGCTAAATAAGAATCAATAACAACTTAAATGTGAAAAGTTTGATCAATACTGCAAGACACCCACTGTTTCAATAACACACTAAGCAATAAGCAATCAACTGTTTCAATAAAATACTTATAGCCTAACTTATATTTCAGCCGCCTGGTGAGACTACAGCATGAAAAGGATAACTGATACATGTTAGATTTTCAATAGAATTTTTATTACGTTTTCAATATGTGTTTAAAACAAGAACAAGAACAAATGCAAAAAAGACTGGGAGGAAGGTATGGTGACACTGCAACATAAAAAGGAGGTCTGACACTAATTTAGGTTTCCAAAAAATAAAAAGATTTCAGTATCCAAAGTTAAAACAACAATTGTGTGTGAACTACACAAAAGACACAATGTGGAAGGGATGGATAGCTCTCCATATACTCTGTACACCTCTAAGAGGGACATGGTGACATTCTTGAATTTCCCCTTGGGGATCAATAAAGTATCTATCTATCTATCTATCTATGTATCTGGTAAGGAGGATGCAACACATTTGGCTGGAGTCAGGAGTGTTATGGGAGACACATTAAGTAAGTAGCAGAAACCTAAGCAAGAGGCCAGCAAGAGTTTTACATAGGCTACCCATATACACAGCCAACTATTTGCAAGGCTGGTTGGGGGTGCCACAAGTCCACAAAACAACTATAACAATAACAACATGAAGAATGTTGGGAATTACTTTCAGAGTGATCTATGCCCTATTAACCTGACTACACTTTTCAGTTATCCAAAAAAATACATTTGTCCTACTTACAAAGATCACTGACCTAATGAAAGGCATTTGTCCTACTTCCAAAGATCACTGACCTAATGAAAGGCAATGCCCTCGTGTCACGACAGTCACTTCCATGCAAACTTCGCTATGTATTTGACAAATTACTCTACAGACAAAGCAATCAAAATGATTACACCAAGAACACCAACACGAAATGTAAAATTACTGAAAACTAAATGAACTAACCTGAAACCGATTATCAGTTGGAGCAAAAACTCCTACTGTAGGCTACTATAAAGACGCCACTGTCCCACGACCACGCTCGTGCCACACTCGCCTACCGCTTGTGCCACTGTCCCGTTTGGAACAGTGATAGTGGCACAGGACTGGGCTGGCAAGGGACACAAGAGCCACGCACCAGTAAGAAAAACAATAACTTATAATAGTCTAGGTTTTGCTCCTACTGCTTCCCCTGAAATTCATAACTGAAATCCCCTCTTTCACGAGTCTTCATGTCATGTTCAGGCCACGGTTCAGTTCATAACGCCATAAAACTCGCCATCTAGCAAGCTAATCTATATCAGGTTTAAAGACAATAGTCACATTAATTTGCTCCATTTTTCACCAGAAGAGCGTTAATCACAAACCCATCATCCCACATCTAAATATAGAGTTACCATGCTGAATGAACTGTAATTTTTCGTGTTCCCCCTCATAGCATGTCTAACATTAACACTATTATGTCAATGAGCTGACTAGCTAACGTAAGCGAACACAATCAATCAGGTTTGATAAATATACCATTATAAACATAATAAAAACCTGTTGACAACCAACCTATCATCTAAAGTTGCCCTACTACAATAGGCTAACCAAATGTGTTTTGTCTGAAATTCATTATTGACGTGGGAACATTATCTTTAAAGGAGAATTCCGGTGTGATATTGACCTAAAGTGTATCGAAACATGATACCGAGTGTGAACGTATGTCTCATAGCCCATCTCGACTTGTCCCCTGCACTCCAAAATCTGGCGCTAGTTAGCCGATGCTACCAACAACTTTTTCAGTAGTGGTGCTTCGGCATCGGGCTAGCCATGCAAATAAATCACTGTTTTACACCCATTTACGAGGCTCAATGTATCTCCACACTTCATTGGTAGACTTCCGAGGGCCCTGACATTTAAAACGAGACATTGAGAACTTTGAAAAAGCACTGGTAGTTTACTTACAAGACGATTTATACAGACAGTATCTTCACGAAGTTTAACGTTTGCAGCCATCTTGAATTTAGTCACGATAAGTCGAGCAATGAGTAAGAATGAACAGGTATGATAAGGGATCAGATTCCAAAAATAATTCAGTGGAAATGCATGGATTCCAGTTGCTGCTACTGGAAGAAACTGGAATCCATGCATTTCCACTGAATTATTTTTGGAATCTGATCCCTTATCATACCTGTTCATTCTTACTCATTGCTCGACTTATCGTGACTAAATTCAAGATGGCTGCAAACGTTAAACTTCGTGAAGATACTGTCTGTATAAATCGTCTTGTAAGTAAACTACCAGTGCTTTTTCAAAGTTCTCAATGTCTCGTTTTAAATGTCAGGGCCCTCGGAAGTCTACCAATGAAGTGTGGAGATACATTGAGCCTCGTAAATGGGTGTAAAACAGTGATTTATTTGCATGGCTAGCCCGATGCCGAAGCACCACTACTGAAAAAGTTGTTGGTAGCATCGGCTAACTAGCGCCAGATTTTGGAGTGCAGGGGACAAGTCGAGATGGGCTATGAGACATACGTTCACACTCGGTATCATGTTTCAATACACTTTAGGTCAATATCACACCGGAATTCTCCTTTAAGCTAACCTCTCTCCACATCAAGGTTTGCAGGCTAACTTTTAGCTTCGAAATTTCGGTCAACATTTAAGCTATAAATATCAGTTAAACAAGCAGCACAAAATCCTCAAAGAACAATACCAGTATCTACTAGTGCAGTTGGTATAGGAAATCCATATGCCAATTGAAAAAACGTCGTACCTTCGTCTACTTACCACTGACAATATCAGGCAGAAAGCAATGGAAGTGAATGGGGCTAAAGCCGTGAATGTCAAAGTTAGGAACTTATGAGCTCAGCATAACGCGGGAAGTAGCCTAGAAAAAGCGCCGCCATTGTTTCCTATGGAAGTCTATGGGAGTGTCACCCAAGGGGGCAGGCGAATGCCCGGAAGTAGAAGAATCGACGTAGGCTGGAGGGACCATCTCTCTGCTAACTCCCATAGAAGTCCATTCATTCTAGGATTTTTTTGAAATACCATAACTTCATATAACATATATCCTGTGCCGATATTGTAGCTTCTGTGTAATCCACATAAACACTACAAAGGCAAAACAGACTCCACTACCTCGTCCGTAACGTTGGTTACCCGTAAGAAGAATGGTTAGCTTGTTCGGTTGGAGGGAAGCTAGCTTTGACTTAATCTCTCTTTCGCGCCGTAGGGAGATAACCGTATTGTTTGGATAAGAAGCTCAGTCCACCTAACTGTCTATGACGGTAACTCATAAGCAAAACCTAGCATACACGACCCTATGTTAAGGTAAAGCATTAAACAGAGGCTTATAATAATAAAAAAGTAAACCTAATTTTTTAAAAAACGGCACTAATCATTTCAATGGTTTTCGATGGATTGACCGTAGGTCGGAAAAGTGGAAAGAAGATTAGCTTCAAGGCTATAACTTTTTTGTTTTGTTTTAGCATGACTGTTTTTGAAGATGATCATGTGTGGTAGCTTCAACATTAACACGACTTGGTGAGGATGATATTAATAATAATACATAAATAAATGTTTAACTTTGATGACTTTGAAGGCGAAGGAAGTGTGAGAAGAATTTCTGTGTATCTATCATATGAGTTACAAGATTCAGTTCGATGGCTAACGTCACGAAGTTAAGTGTGAGTCTGCGCAGTACTGGGGGGACCAACTGAAAAATCGTTCTATTTGACTCAGTGCCCTCCCATTGAAAACAACGGAGTCTGTTCGTCCATTTCTTTTACTGTCTATGGTGTCACCACTCTGTTTTTCTATGGCTCTGGCACTGACAGGTGCGCTGGCCACGCCCACGCCGCCAATACCTGTAATGACATGAGACAACCAGCAGCAAGCAGACGGACCGAGCAGGGACGTCACAGTCATCTAAAAATCAACT
>NC_055976.1:28613615-28618615 GCF_018492685.1 Alosa sapidissima | reverse complement strand
TATGTTGTTGTGATGGTTTTCAGTTTAGGTCGTAAATGTGTGTGTGTATGTGTGTGTGTTTGTGTGGCAGTCTTAGGCAGTTTTATTGACTAGTAAATGGGACATATGTTTGGCTGTGCGTTCATTCCGGCTCTCAGTGACTTGACAGCCGTTTCGGCTGAAGCTCCTCGCGAGGAAGATTGACACAGAACTCAGAGGCGCGCTCTGCTGTGTTTAACGCACCCTGATGCGGAATATTACGCTTCACGGATGTGTGTGTGTGTGTGTGTGTGTGTGTGTGTGTGTGTTACTGGTTTCTGTCCGCGTCTGACTGACGGCGTGACTTCTCTCTCCTCTAGATAGGGCCATCCATCACGCTGTCAGGGCACGCCATGCGGCGCTACCTGCCCCATTACGCACGGACGAACTCGAGGTGCAAAGAAATCGACCTTCTGTCAGATAGTCACATCAACAAGCTTTCACACTTTGCACGTGTCTATTAATCTTTTATGTGCATGAACCAAATGGGATTGAACCTGCAGAATATACAGGACGATGCCATGCATCCAAATTATGTGATGGCCAAGCAAAAGAATACAATACATCTTTTTCTCTCGGTCACTTTCCCTCTCCCTCGGTCTCTCTCTCCTCAATCTTGCTGGCCAGTGGCCACTCTCTGTGGCCAGTGAGTCTGCAGGACTGATCACACATCTTCTCACACCCTATCTTGATGATCGGGGGATATAGCTGTACATCAGTTTGTTTCCCTCAGGTGAAAATGGAACTGTGTGTGTGTGTGTGTGTGTGTGTGTGCGTGTGTGTGTGTGTGTGTGTGTGTGTGTGTGTGTGTGTGTATGTGTGTGTGTTATTATGCTTGTTACTCAGTAGCATAAAATACTACTGTCTCCTGTAGATCATCCACTTCACACCCACCTGTTCACACACACACACACACACACACACACACACACACACACTGTGTTCCATTCTCACCTCTCATTATTCCTCTGTCAGGGGACAGGGCTGAGGGCAGCCAGGGGTCTGTAGTGTGCTTTCACCACCCTGCCTTTATGTGCTCACATTGTGTGTGTGTGTGTGTGTGTGTGTGTGTGTGTGTGTGTGTGTGTGTGTGTGTGTGTGTGCGTGTGTGTGTGTTGTATGAGTGGAGGAGTGTGAGCGGTGTACCAGGCATGGCTTGTGTGTATGTGTGTGTGTGTGTGTGGAGGAGTAGAAGCTGTGCACCAAGCTGGGCTTTGATATGCAGGAGCCCTAATCCCCTTTCATGGTATGCTTTTAGATAAGCTCTCTGAGGAGGTACGGGGACTACTCAAATCATCTGCCTGTACACACATGTACACCACTCACATACACATGTGTCTGTGTGTGTGTGTGTGTGTGTTAGTGTGTGTGTGTTTGTGTGTGTGTGTGTATGAAACACAGACGGATCGACAGATAGACATACCCATCTCCCACCCCCACACATCCAGAAACACTTACGCACACACTAAATTACACACATGTGCAGTCACACACACTAGCATACACACACATACACACACTCAGACTAAGACGCAAAGATGTATTTACTGTAAAGATAGTGTGTAATCCCATTTACTAAAGTGTGTGTCATCCTTCTGGGTGCTTGTGTGTGTGTGTCTGTGTGTCTGTGTGTATCTGTGTGTCATCTCTAACTGCTGCGGATGATTGACAGATGAATGGAGGCATCAGATGGCAACAAGCTGTCTGCTGAAAGAGACCAAAGAAGGAGTGAGAGAAAGAGAGGGATGGAGGGAAAGAGAGAGAGAGAAGGTGTGATGGAGAGAGAAAGAGAGGATGAGACAGAGGCGATGAATGGAGACACAAGAGAGAGAGAGAGAGAGAGAGAGAGAGAGAGAGACTGGCTCCCTATTTCCTATAGAATTGATTTTAAGGTTATGTTAATTACTTACAAAGCTCTGAATGGCATAGCACCTTCATATATCTCTGAGCTTTTAATATCTTATCAACCACAAAGGAAACTTAGATCATCCAATTCTAATCTTTTAATCGTACCCAAAGTGCTCCACAAACAAAGTGGAGAAGCTGCGTTTATCCATTATGCCCCCAAACTATGGAACACCCTGCCTCTGTACATCAAGCAGGCGAGTTCAGTAAATATTTTTAAAAAAGATCTGAAAACATACCTGTACAGGAAAGCTTTTAGTTAACTCATCTTATCCTGTAGACTACATTTTCAGATTATTCTACATCTGCTACTATTGGAGGGCGCAGCCAGCCAGAAGCAGATGGGCTCCCCCTATTAAGTCAGGTTCTGCTCAAGGTTTCTTCCTGGAATATGGGAGTTTTTCCTTGCCACAGTTGCCATATGGCGTGCTTGTGGGGGGTAAGAGGGTTAAGGCTGCCAGTCTTATGACGTCATTTTCTATATTTTTGATATGTTGCTGAGCATATCATAAACAGCAAAGAAAAGTGATTGATAATGACTGACTGACTACTATTGTGTTACATGCTTCAAATGTAAAGCACTTTGAGCTGCATTCTGTGTATGAAAGGTGCTATACAAATAAAGCTTTATTATTATTATTATTATTATTATAGAGAGAGAGAGAGCAGACATTACAAGAGAAGTCGAGAGGAACAAATTATGTCTTGTTATAGCTCTTAATCACCTTTGAGATTTAGTTCCATGGTGTTATTCCAAAGACTCTCCTTTAATATCTACTCGGCATATACAGTATGTAATTGTTCTTAATTGTTTTTTTTTCAGTGATTTTTTGTAGGTGTATGTTTTTACAGTATGTGTATTTTTCACTTTAAGAAACCCTATAATGCACCTTCCAGTGTAGAGAAGACAGAAGAGGTTGTTGCAAATGAGAGGAGAGAGAAATGAAGAGGTGTATGAGAAAAATGAGAGAGAAATGATAGATAGATAGAGACATGTAGATAGATAGATAGATAGATAGATAGATAGATAGATAGATACATGTAGATAGATAGATAGATAGATAGATAGATAGATAGATACATGTAGATAGATAGATAGATAGATAGATAGATAGACAGATACTTTATTGGTACCCAAGGGGAAATTCAAGAAAATGAAGAGGTGTATGAGAAAAATCGGACTACATCGGATTTCTCAAGGCCGGAGTAACACACCCATAATGGAGAAGTGGTGTGCACCTGATGAAGCTGCAAAGAAGAGGCTTTGGGAACACCACTATCAGTCTAGCCAGTGATCTAATCATGGAACATTCAGGGTACTCCACATGCTTGGTGAGAGAAAGAGAGAGGGAGGGATGGAAAGAGAGAGAGAGAGGGTGTGATGGAGAGAGAAAGAGAGAAAAAGAGGATGAAGTTCGCCCTATAGCAGTGGTCACTCCAGACACAGCTAAGAGCTCACAGTTACTGGACAGGCAATGTCAGAAGGAAAACAGAGGCCTACAGAATCTCCACAGTGGGAGACCTTTCAGTGGGACGATGAGGATGATCCTGCTCTGATCCTCACTGGGGTGAGTAAGATCTGGTCTGTTTCACATGTCAAGTGTACCTTCGTCTTAGGTTAGAGGAGTTGTTGGTAAGGTACAGTACGTCACTAGACATCCATCACCTGAGGAGCACAGGTGATGAAAGGTGTGAGAGAGCTTCTTCAGTCTCAGATGTGATGACATCAGCAGGGGCTCCTTGACTAGAAGGACAGCGTGCTTGACTGTCTGGGTGAGGACAAGTGACTCACACGGGTTAGGATGTTGGCAACAAGGTGTTGATTTCCTGTGTACCTCACATCTCTGTGTGTGTGTGTGCGTGCATGCATGCATGTGTGCGTGTGTGAGTGTGTGTCTGTGTGCGTGTGTGTGTTATGGCTCTTGGAGAATGTGAAGGCCGGAGGTCAGTCCTCGTAATACTTCCTGTACTAGCGACTCATGCAAACACTCTCTTTGTTTCCTCAGGAACGGCTCAGCTCTCTAACATTTCTCCTTTCTGCTTCTTCCGCTGTCTGTTGTTCTTATTGTCTGTTGCCTACACTGTCTGTCTGTCTTTTTTGTGTCTGTCTGTGTCTCTTTGTCTCTCTCCTGTCTTTGTCTCTTTCGCTCTCTATTTCTCAGCCTTTCCCCCCTTTGTGTCTCTTGAGACTCATACTCACAGAGAGAGAGAGAGACAGAGAGAGAGAAGGGGGAAGGAGACAAAGAAAGAGAGGGAGAGAGAGAAAGAGAGAGAAAAAGAGAGACAGAGGAGAGAGTGAGAGAGAGAGAGAGAGAGAGAGAGAGAGAGAGAGAGATGTATTGTAGGCAGTTTCGTCATATGTTTTGTCCTCTGCAGGGGACACTCAGGCATTAGAGACCGAGTCTGGTGACCCCATAATGCCTTTCACCAGTGGGCCACTCCACCCAGCCTGTTCCTTCCTGTTCCTTCCTGTTCCTTACACACCACACACACACACACGCTCACACACACCACACACACACACACGCTCACACACACACACACACCACACACACACACACGCTCACACACACACACACACCACACACACACACACACACACACACACACACCACACACACACACACACACACACACACACACACACACATGTAGGTACACATGCAGGTCCATGAGCCCAAGTTTCAGGTGTTGTTAAAAGTAAAAGAGGATGAAGAAGAAAGGAAAAAAAGAACAGAAGATCAGAAGAGAGCAAGCGGAGGAGAAGACAATAGATGGAAAGGGAAAAGGAAATGGATGAAAGGAAAGAATTAGAGGAGTTAGGGAACGAAGAGAAGAGAAGAGAAGAGAAGAGGAGAGGAGAGAAGAGGAGAGGAGAGGAGAGGAGAGAAGAGAAGAGAAGAGAAGAAAAGAGAAGAGGAGAGGAGAGGAGAGGAGAGAAGAGAAGAGAAGAGAAGAAAAGAGAAGAGAAGAGGAGAGGAGAGGAGAGGAGAGGAGAGAAGAGAAGAGAAGAGAAGAGGAGAGGAGAGAAGAGGAGAGAAGAGAAGAGAAGAGGAGTTAGGGAATGAAGAGAAGAG
>NC_055976.1:28591115-28598615 GCF_018492685.1 Alosa sapidissima | reverse complement strand
TATACCGGGGGGGGGGGGGGGGACTGGCTCAAGGACTGTGTGTGTGTGTGTGTGTGTGTGTGTACATGAACAGTCATTCCTGATCTTTTGGGAATCAGGGAAAGGGCTAATGACTTGCCCGTTGTTGCTGGTCTGTGCCCCCCTACCCAAATGATCTAGCAGCTAGAACTGTGCATCATCAAATGTAGATGTTGTTGAACAATGAGCTACCACCACCACACTGCCAGTTGATTGTTATATAACTGAGAGCATATGCAGACAAATGAATTGCTCAAGTAGAAAAGTGTGTCATGTTTACATAAATTTACATTTCCACTGAGTTAACAAGCTCCCAGTTGTATGTTATGTGATTGACAGGTGGCTCTTAATTTAGACCCAGCCACCACACACACACACACACACACACACACACACACATACACACACACACTGACACACACACACACACACACACACACACACACACACACACACACACACTCCCACAGATATCTGACATGAGTGTTCTGGATTTATTTGCAGTGGCTGTTTGCAGAGCTGAGAGGTCTAACCAACGTCCAGGCTGACGCCACCTAAGAGGACATCTTTACAGGTACAGATGGTATGCTGCTTTCTTGTTGCTTCTGCATGTGTGTGTGTGTCTCTCTCTGTGTGTGTGTGTGTGTGTGTGTGTGTGTGTGTGTGTGTGTGTGTGTGTGTGTGTGACAGCCAGGAGATACACACAGTCACATCTCTAATTCAACAAACCCATCAAACTTAAATTGTACCCTAATGAAAACTCTCTCTCTCTGTCTCTCTTTCTCTCTCTCTGTCGTTACAGTTTTTTTCAAATGCTTACACACTAAATCTTTGCTTGTCACACAATTTTCTAAACATGTCTTCCAAACATCATAACCCCACATCAAATCTGCAAAACCATACACTAATTCTCAGTGTTTGACTCAGTTTTCAATTGACTAAAACACATTTTGCAAAACACCACACACAATTTTCTACTTAACACACAAAAATCGAACAGGAAGTAACTTGATTTCATTTTTCAAACACAACCCATCAAAATGCCACACTAAATCACTAGTGCTTCACTCTCTCTCTTCACATGTGTAAACACTCATTACTTTACTGAACACCATCCAATCATTGCCTTAGTATAGGCCTATGAATAGATATACTCTATATGTAGGTATGGACCCTTTCAATCTGCTCCTAGAGGATTTGCGGTTGAAATGTTCAGAACCAATGCAGATACTTTGAAAAGAATGTTCTACAAAAAGTCGACTTTATGTACAGTAAAACTTGTCTTTTTTACTATATTTTTGTGTCTCCCCAAGTTACCATTAGCTCAATAATTTTTTCTATAGACCTATGAATACATACACAACCCCCCCCCCACACACACACACACACATAAACACACACACACACACACTTTTCTTTGGAAAAAGCAAAGTAATTTGATAGTAGTCAGTCATTTCCGTCTTACAGTTTTTTACAATTGTTTACACACGTTTTCAAAACTCTGTGTCTATTTCTCAAAACTCCACACACAAAATCAACAATTGCTCACACAAAATGCCAAATGCCTCAAATCTCCAGCAAAATGACACACAACATTCAAAATGTCAAAAACACATGTTTAAAGCAAACATTCGCCTCACATTACAAACACTTTTGTCATAATATGACATTTTGGATACATCATGTACACACTGTTGTTCAAAACCTAAAGCACTTCTGTCTTTCATGGAATTCTATGTTTATTTCTATATAAAACTGCAGAGAAAAGGTGAAATATACTCACAACACACATAAGCAGAATTGAAACCAAAAATATTTATTTTTTCCAAATCATTTGCTGCATTGAATAGAATATTTGTACAGCACATAAAACAAATCCAACTACCACATGTAGTTGGACAGAAACCAAACACATCCAGGAAAAAGCTGATTTCAAACAAATACTTATACTGTAAACAAAATTATTACTGTATTTGTGTGTGTGTGTGTGTGTGTGTGTGTTGCTTGGGCAGAGGGTAGGAGTTGGGGGGTTGGGTGTGTGTCTAGGCTTCATCTCTCCTCCGGGCTGGGTCTGGCCACAATACTTCGTCCACGTCGCATGCTATGTTCTCTCTCGCTAAACACCGAGGAAAGAACCTTCTTGCATGGCGCATCCATCCTTGAATAGAGACAGCGTCAATGTCGCCACATGCTTCCTCCATTGCCTGGAGAAGTGGAATGCGGGCATAGGGACGACGATCATATACTCGCCAGCGCCATGTGGAGAAAAATTCCTCAATTGGATTGAGAAATGGAGAATAAGGAGGCAGGTACAGAACAGAGAAATGAGGATGGGTGACAAACCAGTTCTGGACCAGATGGGCCCGATGAAAGCTGACATTGTCCCATATGACCACAAATCTTTGCTGATCTTGATTCTGCTGACCTGGAACAAGTATGCGATGAATTGCATCCAGAAAAGTTATGATGTGAGCAGTGTTGTAGGGGCCAAGTGTTGCATGGTGATGCAGGACACCATTATTTGTGATGGCAGCACACATTGTAATGTTTCCCCCACGTTGCCCAGGGACATTCAA
Organism: Alosa sapidissima; assembly: GCF_018492685.1. NCBI lineage: Eukaryota > Metazoa > Chordata > Actinopteri > Clupeiformes > Clupeidae > Alosa > Alosa sapidissima. Next base: position 28,596,021 of record NC_055976.1, on the reverse strand, counting down.
AATGGCCCTTTGTCCAATGATATTTCTCCCCCTTCTTCTAGTTTTTGTCAAGTTGAAGCCCACCTCATCTATATATATATATTCATGGAGGACATCTCCATCTGCATCCATCTCCAAAATTCTCTGTAAGAGACAAAAGTATATATACAGATATATAGACACACACATGTGCAAAAACCAAGACACTACATGTAATCTGGCTCGGTAGGTGCAATTCTAAATGTACTGGAAGTGGTTTTGCATACATACATCCACAAAGTCATGACGTAGGTTCTTCACTCGGTCGCAGTTCCTTTCAAATGGGACCCTGTATAGCTGTTTCATGCGCAACTGATTCTTCTGGAGGACACGATGAATTGTGGACAAGCTTACTGTAACAATGTTATTGAAAACAGTTGCATCATTTATAATATGGTGTTGGATCTGATGGATTCTAATCACATTATTTGCCAGAACCATATTTATGATTTCGGTCTCTTGCTTGTCGGTGAATTTGCGCCCTCGCCCTCCACGATTCCTTTGCCTTTCCACTCTGTAGAAGATTCATAAACATAGTGAATGTGTGCTATGTCATATAGTCAAAAATGTCTTCCTGCAGTAAGCTGTACCATAGTATATGATACTGTAACACACCACACTGGCCATTCATGATTCATGAAATGCAGTACAGTAACATGATACAGTACAGTAAGAACTACTATTGTATGCATTTTTCAGTTGTGCTGAAATAACTATTATGTGTACAGTATATTACTGTAGATACAGTCGTTGCATACCTGTTCTCATTTCGATATGTTCGGATAATGCCTGCCACCGTAAATCGATTTACATTTGGCTGGACCCTCAGTCCAGCCTCCCTCATGGTCAACCCATGGTTGATCACATGATCAATCAATGTAGCCCTAATCTCATCTGAGACGGCTCTCCTTATTTCCCTTCTTTGCCCTCGTCCTCTTCCATGTCCAACTCGTCCAGCTCGTCCTCTTCCTCCTCTTCCTCCCCTTCCTCCTCTTCCAACTCCTCCTCCTCGAACCCGAACACCTCGTGCTCGTCCTCTGCCTCTACCTCCACCTCTCCTGGCTCTTTCTGCGTTGTCATCCATTGTTCAAAACAGACATCTTGACATTTGACCTATTTATAGGCCTATACTAAGCCAATGATTCGTTGGTGTTCAATAAAGTGATGAGTGTTTGCACATGTGACGAGTGGGAGTGAAGCACTGGTGATTTAGTGTGGCATTTTAATGGGTTGTGTTTGAAAAATGAAATCAAGTTACTTCCTGTTCGATTTTTGTGTGTTAAGTAGAAAATTGTGTGTGGTGTTTTGCAAAATGTGTTTTAGTCAATTGAAAACTGAGTCAAACATTGAGAATTAGTGTATGGTTTTGCAGATTTGGTGTGGGGTTATGATGTTTGGAAGACATGTTTAGAAAATTGTGTGACAAGCAAAGATTTAGTGTGTAAGCATTTGAAAAAAACTGTAGGCAAGATCAGCTTTTTCAGAACTCCATGTACATCTGGTGGTCATTGTATTTTGCTTTGCTTTGTTCTTGTTGCTGTAAAATACTGTATTTGTAACAGCAAATTTTTGGCGAAAAATCACTATTTTTGGTTTCAATAATTCTGTGTATTTCAACTTCTCTCTGTACCATAACTTTCACTCTTGTATGGAAATACATAAAGCCTATGAAAGACAGAAGAGCGTTAGGTTTTGAACAACAGTGTCTATATGATGTATCCAAAATGTCATATTATGACAAAAGTGTTTGTAATGTGAGGCGAATGTTTGATTTAAACATGTGTTTTTGACATTTTGAATATAGTGTGTCATTTTGCTGGAGATTTAATAATAATAATAATAATAATAATAATAATTTGGACTTATATAGCGCCTTTCATGGTACCCAAGGTCGCTTAACAATGAGGGGGGGGGGGGGGGGGGGTTAGGGGTCAAAGGACTTGGTGAAAAGAAATGTTTTGAGGTGCTTTTTGAACATGGGCAGGGACGGGGCAGAGCGGACATGGAGTGGTAGACTGTTCCAGAGTGTGGGAGCGTTGACAGAGAAAGCCCTGTCCCCAAAAGTCCGCAACCTGGTGTGGGGGGTGGCCAGCAGGTCCTTGTCAGAGGACCGCAGGGAGCGTGACTGAGTGTAGGGGTGGAGGAGATCTGTGATGTATTGTGGTGAGAGTCTATGGAGAGATTTGTAGGTGAGCAGGAGGATCTTGTTGGCGATGCGTGACTTCACTGGCAACCAGTGGAGCTGTTGGAGAATGGGAGTGATATGTTGCCAGGGCTTTGTGTGGGTTAAAACCCTGGCAGCTGAGTTCTGGACATGCTGGAGTCTGCTAAGGGCCTTGGTGGGCAGTCCAGACAGGACACCATTGCAGTAGTCCAAACGGGAGGTGATGAAGGCGTGGATGAGTGTCTCAGTTACTGAAGGTGTGAGTGAAGGACGGAGCCGTGAGATGCTTCTGAGGTGGTAGAAGGCAGAATTGGTGACATTGTTGATGTGAGACCGGAAGGAGAGAGTGGAGTCCAGAATAACAGCCAGGTTGCGCACCTCAGTAGATGGGGAAATGGAGCAGCCATCCACAACCAGGGCCAGGTCTCCAATTTTCCTGAGCAGTGGTGCAGGGGCCACCACCATGAGCTCTATCTTATTACTGTTGAGTTTGAGTAGGTTTGTGGTCATCCATGATTTGAGTTCCTGCAGACAGTTGACAAGTTGTATGGGTGGGAGATGGGAGGAGGGGTTTGTGCTGATATAAAGCTGAGTGTCATCGGCATAGCAGTGGAAGTTGAGTCCATGTTTACGGATAATGTGACCCAGGGGTAACATGTAGATGGTGAACAGCAGAGGACCAAGCACAGAGCCCTGGGGCACGCCATGGCTGATGAGTGCTGGATCAGAGTTGAAGCCATTTAGGGTGATGAACTGTTTCCGGCCTGTAAGGTAGGACCAGAACCAGGACAGTACTGTGCCACTGAGGCCGATGAGCTCAGAGAGGCGACCTGGTCTGTGTGTGTCTCTCCCTGGTCCCCATTTGAGGCATTTTGCATTTTGTGTGAGAAATTGTGGGTTTTGTGTGTGGAGTTTTGAAAAATAGACACAGAGTTTTGAAAACGTGTGTAAACAATTGTAAAAAACTGTAAGCAAACATAAGTGGTGAGTTGTGTTTGAGTTGAGTCCCAGTGGACAGTGCCATTGGGCAGAACTGGACTGAAGTAGTGTTAGAGGGTTGTCCTGTTTTGGGCTGCAGATGGTCCTCCTCCTCCTCCTCCTCCTCTTCCTAATCTCTCTCTCTGTTTTTCTCACTTTCCCTACCTTCTGTCTTATACAGTCCCTCTATTAATGTCTAAATCTATTGACTCTCCCTCCCTCTCTCTCTCTGATCCCCATTTCTCTCTCTCTTTCTCCCTCCCTCCTCTCTCTCTCCCTCCCTCTCTCTCTCTGGTCCAGCTGAGTTCTTGTGTAAACTCTGTGACTGGGGTGTTTCAGCACCTCCTGTTCATGTGAGTCACAGATGAGTGCTAACAGCCTGCTGATAGAGCCTGTGTGTGTATATGTGTGTGTGTGTGTGTGTGTGTGTGTGTGTGTGTGTGTGAACATGGGTGTGTGTGTGTGTGAGTGTCCATGTGTGTGTGTTGTGTTTGCGTGTGTGCACATGTGTGTGTGTGTGTGTGTGTGTGTGTGTGTGTGTGTGTGTGTGTGTGTGTGTGTGTGTGTCTGTCCATGTGTGTGTGTTGTGTTTGCGTGTGTGCACATGTGTGTGTGTGTGTGTGTGTGTGTGTGTGTGTGTGTGGTGTGTGTGTGTGTGGCCTGTCTGTCTTCTCTCTCCCCTCCTGCTCTAACTGGACCACACTGGAGGTCAGCCGGAGAGGAGAGGCAGGAGAGCTCTGGAGAGGTCATCTGGATAGATAATTACATATATCAGATCAAGCACAGTCTGTGTGTGTGTGTGTGTGTGTGTGTGTGTGTACATACACCCACATACAAACACACACACACACACACACACACATACACACACACACACACACACACACACACACACACACACACACACACACACACACCGCACACACACACACACTCACTCTAATAGCCTCACCATCATTCACTCTCATTAGATTCTCCAGGTCTTATTGGAACAGGTTCCAGGGTTCCTATTGGAGCACCAGAGCACAAGCCTTATTACTGTAAGCGCAGCAGGAGAAGTAGGGCAGGCGAGCTCAGTGTAGTGGTGTGTGTGTGTGTGTGTGTGTGTGTGTGTGTGTGTGTGTGTGTGAGTGTGTGTGTGTGTGTGTGTGTGTGTGTGAGAGAGAGTTTGTGTGTGCGTGTGTGTGTGTGTGAGTGATTGGTGTGTGTGTATATATGTGTGTGTGTGTGTGTGTGTGTGTGAGTGTGTGTGTGTGTGTGTGTGTGCGTGTGTGTGTGAGAGTGTGTGCGTGTGTGTGTGAGTGTGTGTGTGTGTGTGAGAGTGTGTGTGTGTGTGTGTGTATTTGTGTGTGTGTAAAGGTATGCCTGTTGAGAACTCCTCTGATACCTAGACTGAAACACACACACACACACACACACACACACACACACACACACACACACACACACACACACACAGAGAAACCGAGGATAATGCATTACTGTGAATGGCCTGCTGGCTGAAGATGTCTAAATTGCAAAGGGTTACACTTTACTTGAAGGTATCTACATAAGAGTGATATACAAGAGTGTCATAAACGAAACAAGTCATAAACATTTATGATATAACGCTTCTGTTATTAAGTGTCCTTCGGTTTTTGTTTAGACAAGTTAGGGTTAGATTAGGTTTAAGATTAGAGTTAGGATTAGAGTTAGGGTTAGAGTTAGGGTAAGGGTTAGGATTAGGGTTCATGTGTTCGGTTAGGA
>NC_055976.1:28493615-28581115 GCF_018492685.1 Alosa sapidissima | reverse complement strand
AGAGGTACAGAGAGCAATGTCTCTCTCTCTCTCTCTCTCTCTCTCTCTCTCTCTCTCTCTCTCTCTCACACACACACACACACACACTCTCATCTTAAGATTCAATAGTCAGACAGTGCTCTCTTGTGGACATTTGTGGTACTGCAATTACTCACACACATCACATGCCTGTCATTAGCCTACCAGAAAACTTGGGGACTTTGTCTGACTTCCTTGACTAGAGACAATTTCAAATGAGTTGTTAAAGATTATGTAACACACTGTTTGGTAGTAAGAGCTTAATGAACACACTGATTTGTGTTGGTAAATTTGCCTGCGTGTACCTGAAATCCAGTTTGTAACTGCTGTGTATACCTCTGTGCTTCCCTGCAGCTCTTTGCCATGGTGTTTGCCATGTGTTTGTTTCGAGGGATCCAGTAGCCCCACACATGTCCATCACAAGCACAGCACATGAAGAGGAGGAGGAGGAGGGAAAATGAACAAGTGTAAAATCAACAGCAGTGTTTTGATGTCATGTTGATGTTGCTGAATGGTTCATGAGAGTGTGTGATCAGCACCCTGTGTGTGTACTACACAGCTGGACCTATGGGGTACACACACATGCCCAGAGAACACACACGCGTAATTATACCAAAAGTCAACAATAAATAAAGAGTAAATAATGTGTTGGTGAACAGCCAAACAAACAAATACAACAGCAGGGTAAATATGACAAAAGACTCCAATCAGGGTTGTAACAGAATTAACTGGCAAACACACTTTACTTGGATAATCCTCCCACAGACAGGAGTGCGAGTTTGACAGCGTATTTAGTCACCATGCACACTGTGGCAAGAGTAAACACAAAGTGGGAGTCAGTTAAAGGTGCTCTAAGCGATGCCACATGTTTTTTAGGCTAAAACATTTTATGTCACTTACTGCAAACATCACCTAACCAACCGCTAGCCGTCTGTCCTGAATACGCTGTAAAACAAATGCAATCTCTGTGGACAGCCCAGGCTACAAAAACGGCAACAAAAACAACCTGGGCAAACCTAGCCCATAAAAGCATAACAAACTGTTCCAGAAAATCACAGATGAGATGCACGTTTAGAGTTTCAATTGCACAGGAGCAGCACGGGAGGGAGGGGGAGGAAGTAGCAAGTTAGCTCTCTGTTTTGTTTGAAAGTCAACAGAAGTGACGTTACCCAGCATCGCTTAGAGCACCTTTAATGAATAAGGGCTGAGCTACACCAGGCACGTAACTGAAGCGTTCCATTCGCGTTGCGTCTGCTGCAACAATTGGCTTCCACCATAATCAATGGAAGTAGCTACACCAGACGTGATAGCGGCGTACATTAAAAAAAAAATAGACCATTCCTCTAAAATGGATTTTACGCGTCGCGAACGGAACGCTTCAGTTACACGCCTGGTGTAGCTTCGCTGTAAAAGATAGATGATCAGATTTGAACACTGGTTGCACGTGATAAGTTTATTCAATTTCACTTCAAGTAGCTTTCAGAAACCCTTGCAAAGAAACTATCAAAAGTTGAATGGACACTGATCAGAGATAAATAATTAATACGAATATGGTTTATGTTACAGCACCAGTGAAGACATTCAGGTGTGTGAATGTGAATATGAATGTGAATATGCACTGGCCTAATACTAGAAAACTTACAGTACTTACAGAGGAGGGAGGCACAACTTTTACACAGTGTGTGTGTGTGTGTGTGTGTATGTGTGTGTGTGTGTGAGTGTGTGTGTGTGTGAGTGTGTGTGCATGTGCATATATGTGCATGAATATATTTTATGTTTTTATTCCACTTTTCAAGATGAACATCTTGTGAATCGTGTTGTTACATTGTGAAGATGATTGTGTTTTTGCATTAGTGCATTGTATTGCATTTGTATTGTATCTATTGTATTTGCAGATGACACCTGATTGATATTAAAACAGATAAGATCTCTCTGTTCTGTTCTTATGTCTCTAGTTGATATTAGTTAATGTCAAGTAAGCTAATAAGAATTTGTTTGCATGCTTTAACAAATGTGTTAGCTTGTTGATATCCCAATAATTAGGGTACTACCAAATGTTATGTTCCATTTTACTACTGAGGTACTACATTGTACTGCATCTCATTACTCATAAGTGAACAGCAAGTGTTTAAAGCAGGGGTGACGGTTCAAGTTCAAATGTATTTCCATGGCACTTCATCAGACAGCTATTCATCAGACCAATTAATATGCTTTACACGTCAAACACAAAGTACAGATTCAGAGGAGGTCATGCTTGGAGCTCTGGGATTAGGGATATGGCTCTGGGAGTTAAAACAGGAGACTATAATGCACAAGTTTCATTCATAAAAGTTTAATCACTTTTGACATCTTGAAAAAGCACCACATGTGAGGAGCACTGTATAGTCAGTCTCTTTCTTCAAGTCTGTCCAGGGTTTATTCCTATTTTCACAGCTGTTGCATTTCTTGAGCAACAGGTGGCACTAGCCTATATGATGAAACGAAAGTAAAGTGTGAGAACAGAAAGCAGCAATCAACCTCTTACTGTAGTAGGTCTACACATGTTGGGGATATTGTATTCTTCAAGAGTGTAACAACTGAACTTCATGAGATGATGACACGCTTTTGTCCAGAATAGTCGTCTGGCTCCTGATCGGGTAGGCCTACTTCTCAGTTTTCAAAACTTCAAAACTTAAAACTTCTCAGTTTTCCTGTTGAAGAAGAAGGAAGTTTCGCGGTCAGTTAGCGTATAGGCTACGTTTTGTTGACCTTCTTTCATAATTAAATGGGGTTCGGCCTTGGCAGTAGCCTACATACATAGGCCTATTTCAAATAAATGTATCCATTGTATAGCGTATATAATAAATGTAGCCTATCCATAGCGTTTAAAGGGGCACCAGGCAAGCCTGATGCTTTTTCTCTACGAAACTCCCCCTCGCTCGGTCTGAAGCTCTTTTCCTTTTCTTTGTGTCTTCCGTCAAGGGTTTTCGCTGCTTCTTTGCCGGCTCTGCCATTATACACACGTTTGCAACAATCTCTAGCGTTTCGTTAGCCTGCCTCTGTGCTGTAAACTGATCCTGCTTCGGTCGGCGGGTAGGATACACCGAACTTGCAAGTGGGATATTCTTCCTACAGGCAGTAGGGGCGGGCGAGAAAGCCTTCATTTGCCCCGTAATGAGTCATTTAACCATATACCGACTTCCGAAGATGATTAATTAACACGAAAACGTTGCCTGGTGTTCCTTTAAAAGTTAGGCTAAAATGATTAGGATACCTCCGTTCTGTCCAGGCAGTGCAAAAATATGCGCTCCGGGCGCGCAATGGTGATCAGTCCCGGCGGCATGGGTGGGCTTTGGGGGGCCAGGCCCGTCCTGGAAGTCATCTGTGCCCGCCCTGGACGAGCTTTGCTGCTCCAACCAACCCCAATCCCATAGATTGATTTTGAACACTTATTAAATGTAGGCCTATATTATACGTTTGTCAATCTAGCAAGTAGCAAATAAAACTTGTAAAATCTGTATTAGGCCTATTCTGTAGCTAATCAATCAGGAACATTAGTAAATCCCATCACCTAATGTAAATGGAGAGGAGGTTACGTGGCGCAGTCTACTTCATTTCTGCACTAACCCCTGTCATCCGATAACAAATATAGCTTATCGGCTCGCAGGTAGGCTATATCTCATATCGTAGTTAGTAGAAGTAGACCTAGTAGTTTCTGGGTTTGTTTGAGAGCGTTATCCTTTACTGTTTTTTTCTTCTGACCTAGTCGGAGAACAGGGAGTTTGTTACCACTCCAGGGCCGAAGTTATCCGTAACTTCAGGGCTAACTCCCTAACACTCTTTCTGAAAGTGGTTAGCAAATGAACGAGGATTTTGGTTTTATCTGCGGATTTATTTTTGCATTATTTTGAATATGACTAGCTCCAGTCTCAACAGCACGTCTACTTTTTTCTCACGCATCTCAGTTCTAACACACATATCCCCTCTCACTTTTTCTCCCTGCGCACGGGGCTCTCTTAAAGGAGCTGCACCATTTTACAACAATTGCATCTACATTTTCATATTAGAATGTTTTGTCAAGTGTAAGCTTAAACTGCCGTGATCAATTTAAGTTCCCGTGCCCCCCTGGAAAGGTGTAATGCCCGTCCGTGAATTTGTGTCTGGTGGTGATAGGCCTAACCAAAGTCAATGACATAAACTCCTTCATCCATTACATGTATGTTTTAGGGCCTGTCCACACAAAGACGCTTTTTAGGTTAAACGCAGAGGTTTTGCTTCGTCTTGGCCGAGCGTCCAAACGAATCCTGTAAACGCACTGCCCGAAACCGCACTTTTCTGAAACCTGGTCCCAGAGTGGAAAAATCTGAAACCGTAGCCCGTTTGAATTCGTTTAGACAGCGAAACCGCACATCCTGCTTGCGTATCGATGATGTCATCGCCACACCTCAGCTGCCCTGGACTTGCACTTATAGTATTGCCTAACAATACTAGTTTTCACACATGACATTACCTACGATTACACTCCGTAAGATAAATATCACAACTGGTGCTGCGCAGCGCCGATAGCTTATGACTTGGTGGACTGAACACTGTTTTTCCCGGTGTTTTTTAATGCATTCTAGCTACTCTCAGTGACGCGAGAGAACTTAAGTTATTAGGAAAGTGCGGTGTAAGTTTAGGCTACATTAATTTGTGCGTAGTGCCAGTGTCATTCATTTATTTTACATGTCTTACAACATATATACATGCATTCACAGTCGAGTGAAATCAGATTTAAGCATACAAAGACGCTTAGAACTCACGTTAAGCCGATGGTAGCACACTGAATGCAAATGCAAGATTTGATGCAGGCAAACGTATTGACTGTTACTAACAAAGGTTTTATAGCAATATTATAAATGTGGCGACAGAATAGCCTAGAACTTGGGTAAGCCTTGCGTTTAGTAGCCTAATTGCGGTGATAGCCAAAACTAATGTGAATCACGGACTATCCTACAACCAAAGAAAGTAAAGGTGATTAGTAGGCCTACCTGCGTTAGCCAAATAAAGGACGAGACTGCACCCTTCACAAACCGTAAAATAAAGTTTATTAGTTTTACAGTTGACTACAGTTGACAGTTCACCATCAGTCCACACAAACAATTCTGGTTTCCTTGCACTAGCCATTTCGTCGTAGCCTATTCTGTCTGTTTGTAAAGCACAAGTTTTGGTTAATTTCTGTAAAGAAACAGTGCCATCTAGCCTAGGCCTGGGGTATGAAGTAACGTGTTGAGTCGTGTTGAGATGGATCCGTTTGGACGCAAATATTCTTGATACGTTCCAGGGAAGACGGAGGAAAAAAAGATCGGTTTGGTACGTGTGGACTAGGCCTTAGTCAGGGTAGTCTAGACTACAGGCTACCTGATGCAGTGCACTGTGTGAGAGGTAGGGTGGCCAGACGTCCTGCTTTAGGAAGGACAGTCCTGATTTTCAATGCCCTGTCCTGCGTCCCGTGCAACATCAAGCAGGACGCGTATTTGTCCAGCTTTTTGAGACAGGCTTGAAGAGCCGAGTTCTAGAATCTTTGCTGGGACAGAGCACAACGTACAATGCAGTAACACAGTCTAACAAATGATTGACTAAGAGCGGTGTCAGATAAATATCTGAGCAGATATCATTGGTTAAAAACGTAAACAAGGCTCTATGTGCTGCTACGTCATATGTATTCCGGCTTCATTGACAGAAAGTTAGCCTACTGGTTAGCGCTTCGGACTTAACTAACTAAGTTAACCGGAGAGTTGCCGCTTCGAACCCCAACCAGTAGGTACGGCTGAAGTGCCCTTGAGCAAGGCACCTAACCCCTCACTGCTCCCCGAGCGCCGCTGTAGCAGGCAGCTCACTGCATCGGGATTAGTGTGTGCTTCACCTCTCTGTGTGTTCACTGTGTGCTGAGTGTGATTCACGGATTGGGATAAATGCAGAGACTAAATTTCCCTCATGGGATCAAAAGAGTATATATACTTTACACACACACACACACCACAAAGTGTTGAATACTTTGAATACATACAAATACTGTGAACAAACACTTTTTGACTTTTCATTAATATTTTTCCTATTCAGCTACACAAACATCATCTTTAAACTTTAATGGACCCCCCCCCACACACACACACACACATTCAAAATCAATTGTATGCACCATATTGCTATGTATGCACCATATTGCTCTTGGGAATCCAAAAATGACCATTTTTTATGTATGTATAGTGCTTTACTTTGTCAGAATGATCATAATATGTCTTAATTAAATGTAATCCCTGCTGCCCTCCTCCCGCTCCTCCGCTTTTGATGGTACCCTGACCTCTGGCTGCAGTGCTGCAGCACAATAAGTAAATGCAACATATTGGGTACTGAAATATTCTCAAGAATCCATAGAAATTGAATTGTCATGTTGTTTTATCCAATATTAGTTGTGCAGATGTATAATGTATCTTTTACACAACCATTGAACCAACAAAGTAAATGCAATTCCATATTTTGTGTAGTCATTCTATATGACTAGAACACCTGACATGCAATCCAAATAGTCTACAAGAAACCTCAGTGTTACCTTTCATTTGAGACCAAGATTATGCTTCTAGAGCATAATCCCAGGTCATTAAAAAAATGACAAGGTATAGTGCTGCAGAGATATCAACCTGAATTAGCATGCTAAATTACTAGCCACAGCCCGACAGGTGTCATAATACCAGTTTCGGCAATGGGAGGCGGTATGCGGGCAACATAACCGCCAGCAAAACTGCAATACACGAATAACTCGCACGGCTTGTGGGCGTACCTGTACTTTGAGTATACTGCCCCCATCTTTTATGGAATGTGGAGTATGAATAGATTATTTGGCGGACATTACACATGGCACCTTTAAACCACACAAAATTGTATTGTAAATGAGAGTATATCAGAGTCCTATGTACACCATAGTAATTTATTGATATGCCGCATAATGTCCTGCTTTTTGGTGTTATGGAAATGGTCACCTTAGTGAGAGGGGGAGTGGATATAGCGGCAAAAGCTTTCAAAAGCTTATAAATATTTAAAGCTATCTTTTGCACTGCACTCACTCATGTCAGTCAGGGGGCCAATTCTTAAAAGGGCTTCCGTTAAGACTTTTGCACTCATGTTTTGGTACAAGCTGTCACCCTATTTTTTTAGGTAGAAAAATACACCCATAGGTAAGATATTAGGGTGGTTGTCAAGGTGATTTTTTTTTTTGTGTGACTTGTACAAGCAATTTCAGGCCAATTGTTTGCTTTCCTGCTCAAAACTACATGCCAAAAATAAATGTTGAATATCTCCACAACCACAAGGACCATATACATAAAAAAGGTATCAAATGAAAGCTAACACTAATGGGCTGTCTGCAGAAGTGTCGGAATGGACATTCATTGTACAGTGTAAGAGACAACAGAACTAGAACACATGAGCGTAGATTTAGGGTGGGACGCTAAGGACTAGTCCTAATCAATATTTTAAGATGACAAAATTGTCCCCACCAATATTTTAGCGAACTTATTTGTGCTGCTGATCATTCCGACAGCCAGCACAACAGTACAAGAAACATCGTCATATGATTTGCTGAAAAACAGAGGGGGAGGGGGAAGGGTTATCTGCCATGCACGATACAGTTGGCCTACACGCACGGAGAGTGTCAAAGCACAGGCTACTGTACTTGTTTGCACCGGCAGTCAAGCGAGCGGGTGTGTCAACGACAACGTTAGGGCTGTCTGCCAATACATAGCCTATCCCAAAAAAGGCCAGAGTAAAACATTGTTATATTCCCTTTGCCCTTCAGCATGTACATGTTTGCCCCTTTTTGTGGTTTGTAGATCAGCCACCCAAAAATACGAAGCTTTTTCATTGCAGTCTAGGCAAAATAATTAGCCATACAAACTGGCAACTGGTGACCAGGCTTTCAAATGCGAATTTTGCGAAATGAACATTGCGAGACACTTATCTCTTCTATGATCTCATCCCAGAAAGATTTTCTTTGACTTTTTAACATTTATTTTATCTAATGACATAGCAAACATGATTAATTGAATCCACATATCCTTGCACTTGCGAAACTATTTTTCAGCATTCACGTTCCTCTTAAAGTGACAGGCACTCGATTAGATTTACACACCAAATGTGATGATATAGACAAGTGTAGCCTAATAATTTAAATATCAATATGATGTAATCAAATTACTAAATATGTTTAGCTATTAGTAATCATGCAGATCATAAAATACTATAAATAATTATCAATATAAATTTGTAGTTTATATGAATTCCAAAATATGAAAAAGAAACCTATGACAACCATCACTTTCTATGTGTGTGTGTGTGTGTGGAGGGTCAATCAAATTCTATGATTGCCACTGATGTGAATGATCTCACAAATCACACAAACCAAATCAAATTTTAAAAAATCGCAATAGTATCGAAATCGAGATTCTTCACTTGCTATTGGTACTGAAACAATAATGTTGGTATCGTGACAACAGGAGTTGTGGATGTGTCCCCACTAAAGCTTAGACCAAACCTACGCCCTTGCTAGAACATGAAAAAAAAACAATCTCCGCCTAAAGACAACCAGATTTCAAAGTGAATACCAGCTTGGAAACAACATAGTATCCCAAAACCTCTTTCAATCAGTAGCCTTCTACCCCTATCTATGGGAATGAGTCAAGCCAAGTTTAAAGCTTGTAGAGAGAGTGCAATGCTGCACAAGTTATAATTCTTTAATGTCAAGGCGGAAATGTAGAACTGTAGATAGTGGTCTATGGTGCTATTTGACTTCATTAATGTACCAGGTTGTAACACAAATTATATTTAATTGACATATCACTATTAGTCCATGAGCCACAGGGGGTCGTCACTACCACTTGGGGGGGGAAATTCTCACTATATTTTTCTGAAAGCTACATATCTCTGGAGTATAAAATGGTATGATAGCAAGTTGGATCTTGTAGCTTTGTGGCTGTACAGGCCTTCAAAGTTGACCTCTGATTTGAAAAAAAAAAGGAAATTGGCTTTTTTTGTTAAAACGCTCATAAGAGCCCAGAAAATAATCCAAATCTTATTATTACTGAAGCATATGTGGTGTTTGATGGTGGCATACATATTTTGACTCATTATGTGATTTTGTTATTCATTTTGGTTGATAAAACTCAAGATTTATGTGCAAAAAAAAAGCTAATTTGAGTTTTCAGAGCAACATGTTATGGCAATACCTGAATGCAGATGTTATTGATCATTACTATTCTACCTTCCTTACTTTCAATTGCGAGTTGAAATTAATGTTAAGGGAGAATTCCGGTGTGATATTGACCTAAAGTGTATTGAAACATGATACCGAGTGTGAACGTATGTCTCATAGCCCATCTCGGCTTGTCCCCTGCACTCCAAAATCTGGCGCTAGTTAGCCGATGCTACCAACAGCTTTTTCAATAGTGGTGCTTCGGCATCGGGCTAGCCATGCAAATAAATCACTGTTTTACACCCATTTACGAGGCTCAATGTATCTCCACACTTCATTGGTAGACTTCTGAGGGCCCTGACATTTAAAACGAGACATTGAGAACTTTGAAAAAGCACTGGTAGTTTACTTACAAGACGATTTATACAGACAGTATCTTCACGAAGATTAGCGTTTGCAGCCATCTTGAATTTAGTCACGATAAGTCGAGTAACGAGTAAGAATGAACAGGTATGATAAGGGATCAGATTCCAAAATTAATTCAGTGGAAATGCATGGATTCCAGTTTCTTCCAGTAGCAGCAACTGGAATCCATGCATTTCCCCTAAATTATTTTTGGGCGAGATGGGCTATGAGACATACGTTCACACTCGGTATCATGTTTCAATACACTTTAGGTCAATATCACACCGGAATTCTCCTTTAAATGATGACATACATAGGTCTGCAGTACACATGTTTTTTAAAGTGTAGCTGAAACAGGTACAAAGGATCTTTAATCTATTCATTGAGTTCATCATCGTCAGAACAGGAGCACAGAGGATGCCATCTCTATGGCACTTCACTCTGCCCTGTCCCACCTTGACAATAGCAACACCTATGTAAGAATGCTGTTGACTTCAGCTCAGCGTTTAACACCATCATCCCCTCATCCAACTGATCACCAAACTCAGTGAACTGGGCATCAATACCTCCCTCTGTAACTGGATTCTGGACTACTTGTATTGCATTCATTGTGTCTACACTTGAGATAAATAAGTTTGTTTTTTCTTTTATCACATACACATATATCGGAGGTCCACCTGCTGTCACTCCAGGTATGGGAGAGCATATACGCTCCCTCATCTCTGTTCATCGTCTTTGGGCTCTGCTTTCTTATTTCAATCGCCTCCTTTATTCAGCGGTGGTATCGGTTGTTCTCCTGCTTAATGACTCTGGCATGCAGGAGGTGTGGTCCACCTGTCAAAAAACTGACAGGTGGATCACACCTCCGTAACAACATCAGCCTGCGTATAGCCTGAGGCCCAGGAGAGGACTTCGCCCGCCTCGACGCTTTGATGAGGCCATCTTTCCTCGAGGGCGAGGGACTGAAAGGGGGGGGGGGCAGTGTAGCGCCGAGGCTATTTACTCCCGTGTTGGACTTTCCCCTGTTTTCCACTGTGTCTCTGTTTTCCCGGCGTGTGTGTGTGTGCGCGAGAGTGTCTGTGTCTCCTTCTCCCTTCTGTGTCATAGAATGTGTCAATATGGGGGGAGGTGTCCGGGAGGGAATATTTAGGGGTTTGGATAGGTTAGCGATTGATAAGGGGAGGGAATAGAATAGGGGGTTCTATAAGACGTTTAGTAAGTTTAGCTAGCCTATTAAAATGTAGGGTCTGGGCACTCACCGTTCGCAGTGCTCAGTCCGAGGGGCGGGATAATCAGTTGTCTTTCAAATTCCCTCTGCAGGCAATAGGACACAATAGGATATTTGTTTTCAAGTAGCAGGGAATTCAAGCCAAACCGTTGCAACTCTGCCATCAATCATTATGTTAAGCCCACCAAACGACTCTATACACGATTTCAATGTCCTGATTAAGTTTCGATTTCTGGAGCTCACAAGCCAACGGAGAGTTGCTAGACTAGCCCTGGCAGAAATGTAATTTGCTGCCGCTAGGTGCGCGTCTAGATTTCTAGGCTAAAGTTTAGTCAGAGTAGAGGTGAATTACGTGCAAGTGGGTTGTGTTGCCGATGCGAGTGAATGACGAGTGATTGAGACGTGATTTGTGAGGATCGGTTGTTTGCTTTGTAGTGGACACCTCCTGCTACCCGTACCTTAGCCTGTACATCATTTGAAAAATAAATAACCGGAGTTTGGAACGATACCTCAGCCTCCCCGTCTCCTAACTACTCCTTGGCATTATAATATTGTACAATTCAGTTTAAACAACATAAAGAGAACCACACAAACACAAACACACACACACACACACACACACACACATACAAACACACATTACAGCAACACTGTCTTGAAGAGCAGGTTGAACAACGTAAGAGGGAAAACAACACTGAAGTCAAGTGTGAGAATGCAGGAAGTAACCTCTTTTTGGGGACATTGTTTTCTTTCAACTGTGTATTATGTCAAGAGCAGATGATAACACACAGGTAATAACACTTTTATCGAGAACAGCCTTCCAACTCCACGGATCGGGTAGCCTATCGACTTCTGTCCAAATTGACACTTGGGATGGGAGTTTTCGCGGTGAGTCATAAGTAAGCGCAGGCTACATCTGGTTTACCTTCTTTAAAACTATTAAACTGAGTTCAGCCTTGGCAGTACCTAGGCCTACTTAAAATAAATGTGTCAACAACGTAGCCTATAGGCTATAATGTATCTACAGTGTTTAAAAGTTAGGCAATGGAACGGATTGCTTCCCGTCTAAAGGTGTGCAGTGGTGTGTGTAGATATAATGGCTAAAGTCAATGACATGAACTTCTTCCATTATGTTTTAGTCATTACATTACATTACATTTAGCAGACACTTCTTGACCAAAGTCAAGGGTAGTCTTTGTAATTCAGTGGTGTGCTGTGCAAGAGAGGGAATGTGTAGAGTGGCAAAAGCTTCCTTCGTGGTCAAATTTGACCGATTAACAATTCTTTTCTCTTAAAAATATTGTTAATTCAATCTGACTATCATGAGGCTCCATGACTTTGTCAACACAGGGCATCTGAACACTCAAAACAAATTTGGATAATTTTCATAACAATTTGGGTGTTTTGTTTAACTTTAAAACACTCTTGTGTATTCCTGGTCAAAAATACCGGCCATTAGAAATTCATAGGTGAGAAAATTATCTTTTTTGTAAGGCCTATAAGGAAAATGCGATTTCAGTTTGTAAAATGTATATGTATCCCACCCCTCCCCAATTGAATTAGTCCCCCTATGTGAAGCACTGAAGGGGAGAATTCCCCCCATTTTGAAAAATGAGCTTTAAGCCCTGAATTAAACATAGCTTCATGTGTTCCATTGAACATTATAACAAGTGGGTTCACAATGTGTGGGGCTGTGCTAAACCTGACCATAAGGCTACTTTTGCCAGAGTTCAAAGTAAAAATGTATTGAGACAAGGTAGCATCCCATCAGGGTTATCTCAGCATAGTATACTAGCCTATAATATACAAACCATAACTCATAAAAAATGCTTAATTAACTAAGTGCTTGCTGATCAGATAGGCTATGCCTATAGACCTCTGTCCATTAGTTTACACAGAATTCACTAGAAGTCATTATTTAAGGGGTTATTTTTCAAAATCTTCTGCCAGGGGTGCATGCCCCCGGACTCCCCTAGCTTTCCTGTGTGTGACACTGGGCTAAGCCCCCAATGTTTCAAATGTCTGGCTCCGCCCCTGCTTGGAATAGTGGACTGCACCCACATTCCACTCATTTTCCATGGCACCTTGCATAATCCAGACTTTACGAATCAATGTAAGGCTACATCCTCTAAGCCCAATGTCCATACATCATCTCTGTGTGGTATATAGCCTGCAGGGGTTGTTTACATGCAGATGGCTAAGTTTTTCTATTTTCACATTGAATTGAATTAGCCTAATGTAGCCTTGGCTTGATCCGACGTTTAATAGCTGTGACGAGAGTCCGTGCCCTGGCTCACAATTTCCAAATGTCATATGTTCAAAAATATATTACCTTCAAATTCTGATTAATAATTGTTTTTATGGAATCTTTTTTCTTGCCATTGTCTTTCCCTGATCTCAGAAGGTGAACTGAGGTGATCAGGTCAGAACGAAATAGAGTCAGGAAGGGCTCCTCGTGGACATGAGTGTCCCTGAAGAACAGGAGTACCACCTGAGGAGAGGAGATGCAGGTGACCCAGAGACGCCTCACAGGTAGGCTGAGGTTGTAGAGCTGAGCTTGTAGCTCAATTCTCTTCGTCTTCTGCTGAGCCTCTCCCTGCTCTGGTTGTAAATTGTGTGATTCTCACAGGGACATCATGAAGAAACGAGGCTCCTTTGTGTCCAGAAATCTGTCCATACGGAGTGACCGGTCGAAAGAATATCCACTTAACTTTAGGGGGTAAGTGGAAAAGTAGGTAGTAAAACCACCTACAAACAGTCTCAACTCAATTCAAGACTCTTTTCCTCAGTGGTTCCCTGTTGGTGGAATGAGTTGCCCAGTGCTCTCTGTATGTGGCCTTTCAAGAGGGGTTTTAAAGGCATATCTGTTCAGCATGCACTTTGTTTATTAAGCACTTCTTATGTGTTATGGTTTGTATATTATAGTATTCTTTATTTTCATTCCACTGTTGTTTGTGTAATTCCTGGGGGCAGTCGTGGCCTACTGGTTAGGGCTTTGGGCTTGGAACCGAAGGGTTGTTGGTTTGATCACCGACCAGTGGGAACGGCTGAAGGGACCTTCAGCAAGGCACCTAACCCCTCACTGCTCCCTGAGCACCGCTGTAGCACTCACTGCTTTGGGCTAGTGTGTACATCACCTCATCGTGTGATCACTGTGTGCTCTGTGTGTTCACCAATTCACGTATGGGATAAACACAGAGACCAAATTCCTTGTATATTCTTTGTATACTTGGCTTAGAAACCTGATTTAGATTTTACATTTACAATATACATTGTTGTTTATATTCTCCTTAATGTAGTCTTACCATGCTATATTGTTATTGTTACTATATTATTGATTGAATGGATATTAGTGTTTAATATAACTATTTTCCTTCCTTTTCATTGTTTATTTCATTGGGCTATTGATTGATTGATTGATTGATTGATTGATGTTACTATTGTTACTATTGCTGCTCTCCTTAATGTAGTCTGACCAACATTTTAAATTGTTCACTGTTTTGTATTTGTATGTCGCTTTGGACAAAAGCGTCTGCCAAATACCATAACCATAACCATAACCCCAACAGAATACTACAGTACCTTTCATTTCAGCTATTGGTGAGGTTACTGAAACTATGCTCCTTTGTGTCCAGTGTCCCGTCCATTAGGAGTGAAGTGTCAAAAGGCCTCCCACGTGACCTTGGATGGGAAATGGGAAGGTGTGTAGATATTGTTTGGTCTTTTTTGCCTTTATTATGACAGGACAGTGAAGAGGCAGACAGGAAGCGAGTGGGAGAGAGAGGAGTGGATCGGGAAATGACCCGGGTCAGACTCAAACCCAGGTCCCTGTGGGCACTATGTGGTAGGAGCGCTGTAGCCACCCCCACGCTGTAGTGCCCACTCAAAATGACTGACTACAGTCAACCCATGCATTTCCATAGTCAAGTAGTGTTTCTTCAATATATACACATTTTAGTGGCGGCCCCCCGCTGTGCAATTATTCGCCTTATTCACCCTGCGGCCTGAACGAGGCTACAGGGTACACTTGCCATAACACCTCAGTCCAGCAGATGGTGGAGGTAATGCACTCTGTTAGCAAACTGCCAAAAAAACTCACTGAAGAAGAAGAAGAACAGGCCAGCGAACCCTTTTTCTTTTTCGGTGAGCTTTTTTTGGCAGTTTCACAAACAGAGTGCATTACCTCCATCTGCTGGACTGAGGTTTAATGGCAAGTGTACTCTTTAGCCTCGTTCTGGCCACCAGGGGCCGTATTCATAAAGAATGTTAAGGCTAAAAGAAGCTCCTAAGTGGCGAATTTAGGAGCAACTCCTAAAAATAATGGGCGTGTCACTCCTAACTTTTACGACTCCTAAGTTTTTTCACTAAAAGTAATTCACGAAGCATTTTAGACCTAAAAGTAGCACCTAAGTCTGGGACAGCTTAAAAGAAGTCGAGAGGACTCCTAACTCACTAAGACCTATTCACAAACTGCTTTTTGTGGCATTTCAGGTCGTGATGTTTTGAAATGCGTATGCGGCAACAGGAGCTTCCAATCGCGAGGGAACAATTTTTTGCATTGTAGGCATAAAAGGGATGCAATAACGCCACCAACAACAACCAAAACTACTCATTGTCAACATGTAAATTAAATGTAACGTTTCATTGTGAATCAAATTAAAATGTTTTCCTCTTTGCAAACGTAGGCATATGGTGACAGATTAATTTAATAATGTTGCAAAGATAGCCTAGCCTACTGCATCAATCCGTAGGCCTATGTTTTATTAGGCTACTAGGCTATTTGTTTGGCCTTACTCTTTATTCATTTAGGCTAGGCCTTTTTATTCAGTTATTATCTTCCGTCTTTCGCACTACTTGTGTAGTGCACGCATTCTCAGACCTGTCACCTGTCACTCATCATCGTAAGGGAGGTGTTTGGAATCATTCCCCAATCATCAGCCAATCAAGGTGGTCACTTCAGTCAAGCTCGTGCATGAGTCATGACGTCATCCATAGCAACGAAGACTCACTCTTAGTTTAGGAGTTCCTTACTAAGAGTAGGTCTGAAAGGCTTTGTGAATAACTTTTAAGAGAAAACTCCTAGCTAAAATGTTTTAGTGCGATTTAGGAGTACTCCTAGTGGTAAGATAAAAGGCTTTGTGAATAACTTTTAAGAGAAAACTCCTAGCTAAAATGTTTTAGTGCGATTTAGGAGTACTCCTAGTGGTAAGATAAAAGGCTTTGTGAATAACTTTTAAGAGAAAACTCCTAGCTAAAATGTTTTAGTGCGATTTAGGAGTACTCCTAGTGGTAAGATAAAAGGCTTTGTGAGTACGGCCCTAGGTGTATAAGGCAACTTGCCGCCACTGCTTCACAATTATGGCAGGGTATATGGTAGGCTTAGGTCCAGTCCCAATTCTACTCCTTTCGCTTCATTTTGCACATTCACACGAGGTATCCCAATCAAATCTCTTTTGGATGGAGGAGTAGGGCTAAGTGGTAGGGCTATACAATTCTTCAAACTAAGGTCAAGCAATGACATGTGGTATAAATAAATGGAGGAATGTTCACATGACGTTGTGTGATTAGCAACCAGAACCAATGTAATAGCAATAGCAATATACAATTAATATTCAGTCTGACCAGGTAGGTATGTTTGTTTTTGCGCGTGTGTGTGTGTGTGTGGGGGGGGGGGGGGGGGGGGGGGGGGGGGGTTGTTTGGGAGTGTTTGGAGGTTGTGGACTGACTTTCCCCCGCTGCTAAAAATAGAGGAAAGACTGTTTACTCAAGGCGTTTTATTCATTCATTCATTACATAAGCCCAGAGGCAGACATCCGGGGTTCATAAAGTAAAAGTATTTGATCCAGCCATTTAGTAAACCAGCTTATCCTAATTAGCAGCCAGGTAGATCAGATAATTAGTGATATCACCTGTGTTAAGTGCACAGGTAGAAAGAATATATGGCAGGATTTTAACTGTACTTTCTGGAACCAGGATGTCCACCTCTGCGTAAGCCTCCATAGAGATACATTGTAAAAGCTGTAGTTAAGTGATATTGTTTTGTTTAAAGTTAGAATATTATAGATATAAACTCTTCCTCAGTCTTACTTGTGGGGATACATAGGTGTCTGCATGATTTTAGTGATGTAAG
Organism: Alosa sapidissima; assembly: GCF_018492685.1. Classification (NCBI taxonomy): domain Eukaryota; kingdom Metazoa; phylum Chordata; class Actinopteri; order Clupeiformes; family Clupeidae; genus Alosa; species Alosa sapidissima. The sequence continues at coordinate 28,564,129 of NC_055976.1, read as the reverse complement.
CAGTCCATTGTCAGAGTGGGAAATGTGAAATGATTGGCTGACATCCCTGATTCCCTCAGCATCAAGTCCTGGGATTCTGGTTATGCTACATCTGTGGCAGCCTCTAGGTATGTCAATACTTTACAACATTCACACAAATGCCACCGACTTAACAGAGAAGACTGCAAACACATATGAGAACACACATTAATCAGAACAGCCAATCACTGCTTCAATTTTTCAGATCTGTGATTAACACAATAGCTTCAAGGTATTCTGTTCCACGGTCAGACAGAACATATTTTTTTTTCAGAAGAAGAATAACCTCTCAAATGACTGAATGAAAGAGACTGTTATTCTTTCCTTGCAGAGTATCTGAATGGGACCTGTGTGATGCTTGCAGTGACACAGCTGTCAAGAAGTGTTTGACCTGCATGGCTTCCTACTGTGGGACTCATGTGAAGGACCATTACACATCTCCGGACCTGGAGACACACTGGCTGCAGGACCTCTTGCATCAGGACCTTTGTGAACAACACCACAGACAGCTGGAGTTCTACTGCAGGACTGACCAATCAGCAATCTGCTCTAGGTGTTTACTTCATAACCACAGGACACATGATGTCATCGAGCAGGTGGGCACAAATACAGATCAGTCTACTCGATAGTCTTCACAATTCTTTAATAGATGAGGGAGACCGTGGTAGTGTGCACGGTGCTGGCACAATAACAATGCTCTCTCTCTCTCATTACCATTGTTTAAAGATTGTTATTTAATGTTTGTTTTCATACAGAACCCTCAAGAGACATCCTCAATGTTTACAATCAGAAAAGGTACTTTACGAACCCTCTTTTGAAATGACCAAGTCATATTTTCTCAACTCATCTAGGGGTTGGTTAAACTACACTAAAAGCAACTCGTAATGTAATGCCTATCGCAACTTGTACTGTAAACCAAAGCACACAGAGAAGAACCTAACTGCTCCCTACAGGCTAGCCCTATGTGTGGAGCACAAACATCGAAGTAGATTCTCAATCTGTGTTTGTGTGTGTGACTCTGTATCTGTCAGCTTGGCAGTCACATACCTGCGTCATCCTTGTACTCCCTGACCGGTGCTCACATTTTATTCAGTTTGATGGCGTTTAATTGAAACAGTTATGGCAGCATAACAGGCCTCAGCTCCCCCTAAGGGAGTTGTTGGCCTAAAAAAAGCTGCCATCTTTGAGATCGGTCATCTTGCAATTTTCCTAGGGGAAAATAACATGGGGGTTATTTTTAGGTGAACTTCAGAGGTCTAATTGAGCCTCTAAAAGGTGAGGACAGGTGTTCAGTTTACCCAATTAGCCACAGGTAATGACATCACTGAAGCCCTGCCAGGTGACATCAGTTTACGTAAGGAAGGCAACGACAACTTTTTGAAATAAAAGTCCAACAATCGCAAAGCAGCATTGCCGTTTTTGTTCCAAACCTCCTCTTACCTGATCACATCACATCTGAGTCATTGGGCTAGTCCAGTGCCAAAAAGACAGAACATAGTCAAGCAAATAATTTTTGTTTCATAAAAATGTAGCCTATGTTGTAACCTTTGCAGATGATTTTTCATCTGTTGCTACTTGGAATGTCCAACCATTCCAGGTTACACAAATACGAGTCAGCTAAATGTAGGCTAGTTTACCTCCCAGTGTTAAACTCGGTGATTATGAATATTTCACAACTTGTATAGTAAAGTGACATTCGATGTAGACTTTACAAAAACGGCAATGCTGCTTTGCGATTGTTGGACTTTTATTTTGACAAGTTGTCGTCGTTCTGTCTTCCACATTCATGAAAGGTTTGGTATGAATGTTGAGTCATGTCTCATGAAACAGTCATGAATGCTTTATGTGCAGTTTATGACAGCTGCTATGAATGTGTTATGAACTCACCTGTCAAGTAAAGTGTTACCCAGTTTGGTACAAGAACAATCAATGGGAGTTCCTCATTTCACCAGTGTGAAATCAGTCCTCTTTACCCGTACCATACAATGAGTACATGCTCAAAAGAAAACAAATCATTTTAATGGGTGACCATTACAACCATTTGAGGTATTTCCAGTTTACTGAAACACTATGGACAGAATTGCTTCCCCGTCAACATAAACATTTTTCGCATCCAAGACACATGTCTTTCAAATGCATTTAAAGTAAAACTATGAAGTTTTATAGGTTCCCCCAGCCCATTCTTTCCACTTTTTATGGGAATACGGCCGGTAGCTTGGCATCATCCTTATAACGCCAAAAACATGCTTAATATATCCCAGATAGGATAATAATAAAAGCTGGAGAGTCACATTCGCGGGTGTATTTGGTTATTTCCCTTGTCATGATGGAAATATTATTAGGCCTACAATGTCATAGGCTAGGTCTAGACAGTTATTCAATAATATCAGTAATGTCTCTCTCCACTGATTGTTTGAACAAAGCAGTTGAAAACTACCTTAAAGTTAGGCTAAAAACGAAGCCTAGTTAGTCAGTCACACTACCATTTTTTTGTCTATAGGCAAAATAAAGTTAATTAATTGTTTAAATTAGTGTCACCATTACATGCCAAACCATGGGCATATTGTACCGTTGCATCCCTAGTGTGCATGTATAGGTGCCTGTGTGTGTGTGTGTGTGTGTGTGTGAGTCTGTGTGTATGTCTCTGCGTCTAACACGCACATAAACATACAGTATACACACACAGGCACGCACACACTCACACACACACAATAAAGACATGCACACGTAAGCACCCCCCCTACACACACACACACACACACAGAGGCGTACAACACATACTCGCATTAAAGGGACACCAGGCAAGCCTGATGCTTTTTCTGTACGAAACTCCCCCTCGCTCGTTCTGAAGCTCTTTTCCTTTTCTTTGCATCTTCCGTCAAGGGTTTTCGCTGCTTCTTCGCCGGCTCTGCCATTATACACACATTTGCAACAATCGCTAGCGTTTCGTTAGCCTGCCTCTGTGCTGTGGATGCAGGATGTAAACTGATCCTGCTTCGGTCGGCGGGTACGATACACTGAACTTGCAAGCGGGATATTCTTCCTACAGGCAGTAGGGGCGGGTGAGAGAGTCTTCATTCGCCCTGTAATGAGTCATTTAACCATAACACGAAAATGTTGCCTGGTGTCCCTTTAACAAAAGTTGCAAGAGTAGGGGATTGAGTAGGAGATGGAGACAAATTGACAAGCGTAATTTATTTTTGCAGAGAGATTGTGTAGAACTGAGTGGCGGTCATATTTTCTACCGCTATGTGGTATTATTTATTTTTGCCCATATCACATAGGCATACCCATAATTCACTGAATTGTGTTGTTTGTAGGTCCATCTCTGAGAATCGTGTTGGTTGGAAAGACTGGAGTGGGAAAGAGTGCAGTGGGCAACACCATCCTGGGGAGAGAAGCATTTCGCTCAGATAACTCAGTCACACAAGTATGTGAAGGAGTGTGTATGGGCAGTCTGAGACCAGTTAAAGTGATTGATACACCTGGTATTTTAGATACAGATAGAGATGCAGATGATGTTAAAGAAGAGATAGTGAAATGTATGAAGTACTCCACTCCAGGACCCCATGTATTCCTGCTGGTGATTGCAGTGGGGACGTTTAGTAGGAATGAACAGAAGGCAGTCAGAACCCTACAGGAGCTCTTTGGGAAAAGAGCTGCAAAGTACACAATGATCCTGTTCACTCACAGTGATAAACTGCATGGTCAGACTATTGATAAATATGTGCACTCTGCCCACCCCAAACTAAGGGAAGTGATAAAGAGCTGTGGTGGACGATACCATGTGTTCAACAACAGGAGCAGAGACCACACACAAGTTGTGGAGCTGATGAAGAAAATAGATGAGATGGTGAAGAGAAATGGGGGCGGTCACTTCACTGAGGAGATGTACGAAGAGGCGAGGGTGTCTGAACTGAAAATGATCCGGAAGAAGCTAGTCATTGTTGGCGATATATGTGGAAAGACTTGTTTGCTTGAAGTTTTCAGCAAACACCAGTTTCCTAAAGAATTTATCCCCACTGTATTTGATAACTATACTGCTGAAATTGAAGTTGATGGGAAACAGGTGCAGCTGGATCTGTGGGACACATCAGGCTGTGAGGGATACGACAGACTGCGGTCTCTGAGTTACCCCAACACGGACATCATACTCATGTGCTTCTCATTAAGTAGCCCATCAAGTTTTGATAATATTCAACAGAAGTGGGCTCCAGAGATCAAACACTTTTGTCCGAAAGTTCCCGTCATTTTGGTGGGCAACAAGAAGGATCTGCGCAACGACGAAGACACACTCCAGAAACTAGAAGAGAGGAAACAGGAACCTGTTAAACAAGAGGAGGGCCAGGAGATGGCCATTTGCATCGATGCCTATGGCTACATGGAGTGCTCAGCCTTAACGATGGAGGGCGTCAGGGAGGTGTTTGAAATGGCAACTAGGCTAGCCTTGCAAGCCAGCAAAAAAAGTGCCTGCCTCTTGTCATAGAGGGTGAGAGGATGCTGGGAAAGGGAGGGGTGGGGACATAAGCCAGGCCAACCAACAAAACTTAGGAGTGATTATTAGTAAGGGGGAGCAACACATCCCCTGCTGAGTAGGGGGACAGAGGACGGAGATGGAGACATCAAATCAGGCCAAAGGACCTAACAAAGTAAAAGGGACTTAGTGTGTTGACCTTTATGAAAGCTATATTTTGTAAGACAATTAATGGAAGATAGAAAGGTTACAGTTTGGTCCTGTGTCACATCCTGATCATGAACTTTTCAAAAGACTGAGGTCAGGCAAACGTCTCTGTTGCTACAAGACCAGAACAGAGAGACTGAGGAGGAGCTTCTATCCTCAAGCAATCCGTATCCTGAACACACACAAGACTATATAAACCTTTTTGTTTTGTTCACACACTTGCACATGGACTGTACAAACAGTGCACTTTTTATTCCCTCTTGCTATTTGTTAAAATATTTCTTGATCTTTCTTTCTATACACTTGCACAGAAAAAGCTGAACACCAAACGAAATTTCACTACATGCTTTACGTTAGTATTGCTACTGTATGTATGTGACCAATAAACCTCCTTGTGTCCTTGTATCCTTGTACATAAAGAAAGTTCTGTAATAGCATAATATACTGAACTTGCATCTGAATATGATGGTGCTTCTCAATATATATACAATATATTAACATAATATACAATATATTAATATACAATATATTAACTTAAAAAATAAACCAAATATAGACATTGTCTTCAATTTCAAATGCATACTCTCATACCCATTTTAATAATGCCATTTTTGTGTGTGAATGTTTTATACTCTTGTCTATGGCATGCTGAAAAATTGATTGAGCAGATCTAAGATGTAAAGGATGGTCATCATGATAAACTGGAAGTGATACAAAGCTGTAGTGCAAAATTGTTATTGTTATAAGACTATTTGAACTTGCATTTGAACATGCATCAACTCATTCTGTATGTCTGTGGGGATATTTTGTGGTAGTTAAATGATCCTGTTATATTGTTGAGACAATAGTAATTCACTTTATGAAGAATATGTCTTCTAGTAGGGGGGCCTACAGTATGTGTCTAATTTCGGGGCTTGTGGGATTCCCATGTTAATTTTTGGAGAGTATTATATCTTTGTTCTAGGGGTTCTTAAGAGAAAAAAAAACATGTCTCCATTTTTTTGAAGGTTTTGAAGGATCCAAATCAAAGGTCAAATTCAGAAAAGGTCAAATTTGGTGTTTTGTCCATAAACCTCACATTACTGGTATTATAGCATAGGGGTCGGTGCCAAAAGTGGACCACATAAACAATACAACATTATAAAACATTTTTAGGCTGATGATTGATCTCTTTAACAAGATAAGAAATTGTGCCTAAAATTCTCGAAATTGTCCGCTTAAAAAAATAATACTTCAATATCAATACTATCAATATCACAGATTATGAACTTTCGGGCCCCTGGGCCCAGATGTATTAAGGGCCCCCCACTAATTGTTGCGGGGGGATTTTTATTTATTTTAATTAATATTTATTTGATGTGATTTCCTGTATTCTGGTGCATTTTGGGGATGGCCAATACTTTAATTCAATCAGATTCATAGCCTATGTGTTGATATTGAGGCAATGATTCCATGGGGCTTGGGCCCCCTGACTCCTTGGGCCCCTGGGCTTGGGCCCGGTAGGCCCGTGCAGTAATCCATCCCTGACTACCAGTGACAGTTGGCTGTTGATAGCTGGCAGTGATAGAATTTAGAATATTGAATAACCTGAAGCACATGATCTGTTCTTCATGGTTGGCAATATTAGTGACCTTCTAGCCTTCTACATTTAAGCAAGCACATTTTCATAGTTCATGGTGGCACAGTCTAGTTATATTCTGAGGTGTGTCTTTCTGTTAGTCAGGTGATGGCACACATACTGTATTCCAACATATTTTGTCCATGAGAGAGATTGGAGATGAGGATCACAGATCAGCCAACGATTACATTGTTACAGTGCAGTTATTTTACAACAGAACAAAGCAGTTTGGCACAGGAACTGCTACAAATCCACCTGTAACAATGAGCATCTGCAGCATGCTAAGATTCGCTACTAGAAATCATGTGAAGCAGGCAGGACAGTGTGTTCAGAAACGTGGTAGACCATCTATTGAACCTGCAGCAACACCTGCAACTGCATCAAGTCCATCTAGAGGGACTTTGTACACTTGTTCAGCAGCAGCTGCTGCCAGGATAGATAAGTGCTTCTTCTGTCAGAAGCAGACAAAAGAGCGTCTTCATGAGGTGTCCTCTTTCAATGCAGGCAACCAGCCAAGAACTATAAGTAATATTTTGAAGTCAATGACATTTAACAGGTAGCCAGTGAAAGATGGGGATGGGGGAAATATGTTCATATTTTTTGTGTGTGTGAGCAGCTGCATTATAAGCTGTAATCTCTTTAGACAGGTATTATTATGACCACCGTGCAGCGAAGCGGCGTCATATACGTAGGTTTAGTCAGATTTTCTTTTTCTTTTTCGCATGGCCAATTTTCTTTCAAGGATTCCCGTGACACTGAAAGACCGGGGGACACGAAACTTGGTGGGCACGTAGCCCCACATGGATGGCATGGAACCATCGTTTTTCGTTTTGATCTGTAGCCCCCCCGCTGGACTGGACCCCCCGAAAGGAGGGTAGTGTAGACACAGTTTTCTGTGAATATCTCGAGAACCGTAGGGTTTAGGAGGACCACCTTTCTTTTGTATGTTGATCTCAAGGGGCCATGTCAACCCATTCCATAACCACTCATTTCATGTATAGCGCTACCTAGTTAAAAACAAAAATGTAAAAATGAGGTGTTGTAATCGCAGGTATCTGTGACCTAACATGGTCAAAACTGCACAAAATTGGAAGTGTAGGATCATTATGACACCCTCTGAATGCATGCCACGTTTTGTGGAATTCCATTCATGGGGGGCCATACAATAAATTAATTTATGTTACTGTACACCAACTGGCCTGTAGGTGGCCGGACACAGTTTTCTGTGAATGTCTCGAGAACCGTAGGGCCTAGGAGGACCACCTTTTTTGTATCTTAAGGGGCTATGTCAACCCATCCCATTACCACTTATTTCATGTATAGCGCCACCTAGTTAAAAATTAAAAAGCAAAAAATTAGGTTCTCAGAATTATGAACAGGCAAGATGGGGGTGGGGTTGTATAAAATGTATTTTACATGTGAAATCTATGAACTAATCATGTTTTGGTACTTGTTGTCTAGCAGATACCAGTGAGAATTGAGTGTGCATAATGCAATTCAGTGAGACAGTTAGAATCATATATGCCTTTCACCTTTTGTTTTTAGCCAACAGCCAGACCAGCAGATACCCTGACTTTGCTGAATTACTGAAGCTAAGCAGGCTTAGTTAGTACTTGGATAAGAAACCTCCTTGGAAGAGTAGGTTCCTGCTGGAAGTGGTGTTGGTGGCTGGCCAGTAGGTGGCACTCTTCCCTGTGGCCAAAAGCCAATGTCCTATTGCAGTGACAGGGACACTGTATTGCAGGAGATGTTTTCCTTTGCATGAATGTTAAATTGAGGTCCTGACTCACCATGGTTGTTAAAGATCCCATGGTACTTATCGCAAAGAGTAGTGGTTCCCTGATTTGCTTTATTTATGTACACATACATAAAGACGCACACACAAGCACACACACATACATGCACACACACAACACGCACACACACACAAACACATAAACACACATGCACCCATACAAACACACCTACATACACAAACACAAGCACACACACACAACACATATACACAAAAACAACCACACACTCTGCACACACTCAATTACAAACACACAAAAAAGGAACAAAGTAGGAAATTAACACAATTTGACAAGCGTGATTTATTTTTGTGGAAAAAATGTGCTGGACTGAGCAGCGGTCATATTTTGTACCGCTCTGCGGTACATCTAGTTACAGCCAGTGTAATAGCATTGCAATAGCATTGCAATGGTCTATCCTTGAGGTGACAAAAGCATGGATTCATTTCTTGGCATCTGGTAAGGATAAGGACTTCCTTATCTTTGAAATGTTCCTTAAGTGATAAAATGAAGTTTTGGTGATCTGTTTTATGTGATTATTTAGTGCTAGGTCCTGGTCAATTATAACTCCTAGGTTTTTAACACTTGTGGATGAGGTCAGTGGAAGATCACTATATGTAGCCTGTCATGTGGATAGGATATCCCTCATCTTTTTAGAACCTAAAACCATGACTTTCTTTTATCAAAAGCAGGAAATTATTCGTCATCCATGTCTTTATATCTCTTATACATGTGTCAAGTTTGGCTAACAGGGTTAATTCATTCAAGCCTAAGTAGTATGTCATGGTCTATGGTGTCAAAGGCAGCGCTGAGGTCTAGGAGGACCAGTATCGATACAAGGCTAGGTTTTTTGAGGGAGGGCTTAATAACAGATGTCTTAAACTACTGCAGTACATGCCCTGATAGCATTGAATTATTTATAATCTAGAGCAAAACATTATCCAGGAAGGGGAGAGCAATCTTAAGAAGGTGAGTAGGAATAAGGTTTAGTAGACTAGTTGTAGATTTTGATGAGGAAGTTGTGGAGGTGAGATCTAATATGTTGTGTATATGTAAATTAATTAAATGTTGTTTGAGGTCTCATCTGTGATACTGTGATTTTGCTATCTTTCAGCAATGGAGTATGTGTATTTGGTGAAACTGATTGGTTATTGATCTTATCTCTAATTGTTTGACATACAATCATAATACTGACATACAATCATACTGTTGAAAATAAGAAAATAACTGTTTTGTGAACTTTATTCAACATAGCCAGTGATTTAGGCAAAATTTATGGTGTTAATTATAGTGAAATATACAATTTCACAAAAATAGGGTTGAAACAGGCAAAAAAATGGAGACATAATTTTTCTCCATGTTCAATGACCTCTAAAGGCAGTCCAACCACTCTCCAAAAAGTAACATTTCAATCCCACAGAAACCCCTGACTATTCCCATAAGTTCAAAACATCAACTTTTCAAATTAATTACTTCAAAACAGGAATGGTTCTACAGGTGGTGGCAACTGATCATTTTTCCATATTTATCCATCTGGACTGATTTTTCACTAGTTTCACATTTGGCAAGGGTCAGTGTCACTACTGGTAGCATAAGCCAATACCTGGAGCCTACAAATGTTGGTAGTCCAACTCCTCCAGAATGGCACACAATATGTTTTGCATTTGCCATACAAAAATGGCAGGTCCACCACTGCCAGGTTGCACCACACTTTTCACATGTGAGAAGCTATGCACAAATACAGTATTTAGGACTATCATTTTAAGCTTCACAATGTTTTCTTTTCTTTCAAGACACACTTTCAAGACACACTACATTTCATGACCATTAATTTGACCAATGGCATCTACAAATCAATTAAATCAGATTAATTAATTAGTTGATTAAGAGACACCTAAGGCCTCGGAAGGCACAGGTGATGGAGGTACACAAAGTAAGTAATATTTTTGTCTTGAAAAGCTTAAACACGGTCGGACATTTAAACAGGCGTGGTAGATAGCTAGATAGATAGAGAGATAGATAGAAAGATAGATACTTGATTGATCCCCAAGGGGAATTTCAAGGTTCCAGTAGCTTATGACACCACGCCCAACAACATAAACAGGATGATAAAAAAAAAAAAAAAATCCACATGACTAAAAAGAACAGTAAAAGACACTAAAGATCCTAAAACAAGGATCCACATGAATGTACTGAGGATGTATAAGCATGAGGCGCTTGCAATGACAGGGCAGGGACTGACCCTGTGATTCAATATGCAGTGGTAAGGTGCTCAATAAGATGTGTGGTAGTGCAAACAAGTGCAACAGTGCAGGGTTAAAGTCTAGCGACCAGCATTAAATATGGACAATATAAGAGAAAAATGTAAGCGTAGTAATATAACAGTTATAGTATAATTATATGGACAAAAAGGACAAAAAGGTAAACATAGTAATATAAGAATTATAGCAGCAGTGCAAGGATAGGTTTGCAGTAATAGGGTATCAGCCATTGGTCAAGTATGATGTGATGTTAGACCACAGTCCAGACTGGGAGATGAAGGGAGAGGTTGTAAATATGGGCTAATATAGCCAGTAAACAGTGTCAGTGTAAGCAGTAACACAGTGGTCTAGTGGACAACAATTGTGTTAAACAATAACAATAATAATCTGTCTTTCCCACCTGATGACTCTAGCGTTTCCCACCGGATTTCTGCATGCCTTAAGGATATTTCAGCCTGGATGAAAGATCGGCACCTTCAGCTTAATCTCTCAAAAACTGAGTTTTTTGTAGCCTGGCGAGCCAGACCCACATTAAAATGTAGGGTCTGGGTACTCACCGTTCGCAGTGCTCAGTCCGAGGGGCGGGATAATCAGTTGTCTTTCAAATTCCCTCTGCACGCAATAGGACGCAATAGGATATTTGTTTTCAAGTAGCAGGGAATTCAAGCCAAACCGTTGCAACTCTGCCATCAATCATTATGTTAAGCCCACCAAACGACTCTATACACGATTTCAATGCCTGATTAAGTTTCGATTTCTGGAGCTCACAAGCCAACAGAGAGTTGCTAGACTAGCCCTGGCTGCCACTAGGGGCACGTCTAGATTTCTAGGCTAATTTTAACCTGCTGTAGGGACAAAAAAAACAAACAATCAATAGCTTGCCATAACAAGCTTAACATGATTAGCTCGCCTTGGACACTCCTTCCCAGATAGCAAGAAGCTGGCGGACCACTGTCGGTCCATTGGGGGCATAGGTGGTTGTCTGCTGGCATTTTGCTCATCGGTTCCACCTGTCATGTCTCTGCGCCCCTCACTTTCATTGGGTTGAGGCCACCTAAAATCTCACAGGCACACCTTAATTATAATCTCTGGCTATGCCCCTGCATGGAAGTGTTGCATGGGGGTATATTTATTAGGATGGTTAGCCTATTCACGTGTAATAAATCCCTGTATAGGTTAACTGACATAAGTAGAGTGCTAAAACACAAAATCTACCCCCAATGCGATGCTATAAGGTTTTCTCTAACTCTAACCTTTTAAGGTGGTATACCTTGCCGAAAATCACTATGAAACGATGGTCCCAGCCAACCCTCTGGCTCAAAACCTAGGCTATATCTAGTAAAGCCTTCAAAGTTATCTGATAGCAATATCATGATCTTTGATATGTTTTTATAATAACACATGAGTTTTTGTTTTAAAGAAGTGTGTATGTTGTAGGCTAGACCATGTTTTCTTTAATTGTCTGGAGCAGTATCAGTATGGTAGCTTACACCAGTGGACTTGACTGACATGACTTTATGTCAATATTTATATTATAATATAATATTTGTGTATGTGTGTTTGTGTGTGTATGCTGGTAAAAATTACCCTGGAAATCCAGAGTTCTCGCGAGAGCACAATCAGGGTCTGGATTTTCCAGGCTAGGTAATAATAATGCTAACTTCAAATTCAAATTAATAATGTATTATGACCGCCGCGCAGCGAAGCGGCGGTCATATAGATTTAGCGTTTTTTTTTTTCTTTTTCGCATGGCCAAATTTCCGTCAAGGATTCCCGGGACACTGAAAGACCGGGGTGCACGAAACTTGGTGGTGGGCATGTAGCCCCACAAGGATAGCATGAAACCATCGTTTTTCATTTTGATCTGTAGACGCCCCCCCCCCCGAAAGGAGGGTATGGCGGACACAGTTTTCTGTGAATATCGGAGGACCACCTTTTTTTGTATGTTGATCTTAAGGGGCCATGTCAACCCATTCCATAACCTCTCATTTCATGTATAGCGCTCTGCGGTACATCTAGTTCTTATGATTATTTTTATGTAATCTTTTTTTCTTGACATTTTCTTTTCCGGATCTCAGAAGTGAGCTGATCTGATCTGATCTGAGAGAAATAGAGTCAAGAAGGGCTCCTTGAGGACATGAGTCTCCCTGAAGGACAGGATCTGGAGAAAAGGACAGGAAGGTGACCCAGAGAAGCCTCACAGGTAGAGTATGAGTTTATACAACTGAGCTTGTAGCTCAATTCTCCTCATCTTCTGCTGAACCTCTCCCTGCTGTACTTGTGACTTATGTGATTCTCACAGGGACATCATGAAGAAACTAGGCTCCTTTGTGTCCAGCAGCCTGTACCAGAGTGACTGGTCAATAGACAAACCGTCTAACAATAGGGGGGAAGTGGAAAGGTGGGTAGTAGAAACATCACTAACTAACTCAACTCCTACATAATCCTACAGTGCAGCTCATGTCTGCAGTTGATGAGTCAACTGGTTTTAACCAGAGTGAGTGTGAGAAAAGAGTGGGCTTGGGACATTGGAGAATCACCTTTTTTAAGTTATCCAGTTTTACTTATTTTACAGTGTTTTACAGCCTCTAAATGACTGATTAGTAGTCAAGGTGTTTATGTACTGTATTCCCTCATGCATTTCAATAGTCAGGCAGTGTTTCCTTCATGCAGATTTTGTAGTGGAAACACGCCGCCGCAAAATTGTTGCAGTCACTGCTTCACAATTAGGGCAGTCCCACGTTGGCTGATGCTCACATCATTGTACTTTAAAGGAACCATATGTAAGATTGTGGCCAAAACTGGTACTGCAATCACTTTCAAAATACTGAAGAGCGATGTATCCCCCCCCCCCCCCCTCCTTCCTGACTCGAGGTTGCCAACCCTGATGGCGAAACACTACTGACTTTGTGATTAGTAGATAGGTGGAGGGTGGCGCATCAGGCCAAAACACAACATGACATGACAAAACACAACATCAACATCAGTTGAGGGCTGCAACTTCACTTTTTAAATGACAATATCCTGGCCGGACTACTGTTGTCAGTGATATAAGTATTTGAAATGAACATGATTTCTTAATGTCTAGTGACATATCAGGGCCATTTTATGATTAATTGAAATATTTTTCTTACATACGGTTCCTTTAACAATGAACAGCAAAACTAATCAGATTTTATTAGGACCTAGTTGATGAAGATTCTGGCCTTTGGCTCTTGGACTATGATAAGCATAGCCTACTGTCATGATTATAGGTAGTATATTTAACAGACTGATTCAATTTTGGTTCAAATTTGTGTGTAATGTGTTAGAATTAGTTCTGTTTGTTAAAGAAAATTTCGAGCGATCGCGTATACGTTCATTGTTGCAATATTATCAGAAGGCCCTATGTGCAATTTGCTTTTGAGCAAGATCTTACAAGAACATTTCAAAATGAATGGAAAGACACAGTGATGATGACATTTTGCACTTAGCTGTAGCCTAGCCTGCTAGTGGTGAGTCTGTTATAGCCTATTTACTTGTATTGTAGTCTATTAAACGCTGTGTGCTAGTCTATAAACACTATAGACTATGACCGCTATGTTCTTGCACTATTTCCCCCCATGATCATATTGTTTCAGTTATCCAAAAGGCTTGAAGGATGCTCTTTATTATGGCAATTTTGGAACCCCCCCCCCCCCCCCCCCCCCCTGTCAGTGCTCATGCCCTGAGAATGTGTTCAAAGTTTTGCTAAAAATTGTAACTGAGATCTGCAAATTGTGTTTTACCATGTGAAATGGTTTAAGGTATTGACAACAGACTGAACAATTAGCTTAATGAGTTCAAGCAAATGAGAACTTTCTTCAGCCAATGGGTTTTAGTGTTTTAGCAACTGAGAAAAACTGTACGCATTTGGTTGTATGCTTTAACAAATGTGTTAGCTTATTGATAGTCTAATAATTAGGGTAGGCTACTACCAAATGATGTGTTGTCTACAAGTACTTCCATTTTTACTATTGAGGAACTAGGGTGCTGCATCTTATTACTCATCAGTAAAAAGGAAGTGTTTAGTGTTTAAGGCAGTTCAAGTTCAAGAACATTGTGTTCGAAAGAAAAACATGAGCTTGTTTAATTTAATGTTTTGTGGTTTAGTAAATTTGACAAACCCTCTTTTCCTCCCCTACCCCCACCCCCATATACTCTTTTTCATATACTTTTTATATGCAGTGAATTTACAGTCTATGTAGCCTATAAAGGTCGACGAAGGACCATAAACGTCAGCTGACTATGTTAGCCAATCAGCTCCACGGATCGGTTACTGACACTCGTCAGTCTTCTGTTGAAGAAGGGAGATTTGCGGTGAGTCTTAAGTTAGCCTATGTCTTGTTTACATTCTTTAATTATATTAAAAAGATCAGGGTTCAGCCTTGACAGTAGCCTAGGTCTACTTTAGCCAAAGGATATTCAGTGCGATAAAAGTTATGACAAGGATCACTTCCTGGCCAAAGTCCAAAGTCAATTACACATTCTGGGCGTGCAGTGGTAATGAGCAAAGGCAATGACAAGAACTCCATCATCCATTATGTTTTAGTCTGTGTGGCCTACCTCCAAAATATATTTGAAGACTTCGGTAAAGTTAGACAGAAATTGGCAGATTCGCGTTTTGCGGTTCAATAAATCATAGGAGAAATGTTTTCAATGCACAATAGAGAGCTCTATCTAACCGTAGTAGGGTAGACAACAACTAGCCTACAACCCGGTTTTCATCCGAAAGAACCGTGTATGTGGATAAATAAAACGCATCCCTGTGAGCATTCTGCTTTCAGCCGAGCGTCTAGGGACCGTCTACAAAGTGCAAAACCGAAAGTGGATACAAATACATTAAATAGCTTCACTGTCATTGAGCCTAGTGCTTCCAAAATCATAGCACAGAGCTAGTGCTTCCCTAGCAACACACTACACCTGTCAATTACGGGAAAAACGGACTCACCCTATTTATAATATATTTTTATTGGGGGTTAAATGTAATAGCTTCACTGTCATTGAGCCTAGTGCTTCCAAAATCACAACACCTAAGGCCTCACTAGCAACATACTACACCAGCTAATTATGGAAAAACAGACTCACCCTATTTATAATCTATTTTTAATGGTTGAAAAATGCAATATCTTCACTGTTATTGAGCCTACTCCTTCCAAAATCACAACACACAGCTAGGGCCTCCCTAGCAACAGACTACACCTGCTAATTAGGGAAAAAATTACTTGCCCTATTTATGATATATTTTTAATGGGGGGAAAATTCAATAGCTTCTCTGTTATTGAGCCTACTGCTTCCAAAATCACAACACACATCTAGGGCCTCCCAAGCAACATACTACAGCAGCTAATTATGGAAAAAGGGCTCGCCCTATTTATAATATATTTTTTTATGGGGGAAAATTCAATAGCTTCACTGTTATTGAGCCTACTCCTTCAAAAATCACAACACACATCTAGGGCCTCACTAGCAACATACTACACCTGCTAATTATTCATTTAATAGTACTTAAATAGTACTATTAAATGAATAGTACTGTTAATTTAAACTTACTTAAAGACAAGAAAATACATGGTGTGTGGGGTAGGCTTTGTGTGTGTGTGTGTGTGTTGTTCATGTTTTTCTAGATAAATATTTGTATATGTATTTATCTGTGTGTGTGTGTGTATACAATTCCATATACAAAAATGGCTGTAAGTTTCATTTCACAAAGTTTCAGGTTTTTTTTTTTTTAGCTAATTAGGCTTATACTTAATTTTAATACAACCTAGCCTCAAGTTAACTTTGATTTAAGACAAAACATACATATTTCTTTATGGCAAAGACTAAAGATACACAATGACATCACTTAGAATCACTATCTATAATATACAAGGGTTGTACTCATCTGCTTTTGGTGAGAAGAGTACATATCCTGACTTTGTAAATCTTGTAAATAGATCAGATATTGTAATACTGTTAGAAACATGGAGTAAAGGAGGAGAAAAGTTTAAAGCTTAACTAAAATTCCAATCTGAAGGATCAGTTTTGCTAATTGGAGATGTTAAATTGGTGATTGTTAACGTGAAAACTGGTTTGAAGGACTGTATTGAATGGCTAGTTGAATGGCTGGCCGGGTGGACGACATTCGCCACAGGTAGTCCAGTAAGAACTTGAGATGAATGAATTTCTCAGCGGAGTACGGGAGTCACTTTCACTGTTGGTAACGTGATGGGGACAGGATAGAGCAGAAATCAACGGGAGCGAGCGGGAGGGGAACGAAGCCGGAAACAATGACGCTGCAATGCGGTGTTGTGTTTGGCTATGTTGTAAGATTGTGAAAAGAATAAATATCAGAAGAGGCTTTTGCAAAATAGGTGGACACGGACTTCATATTCCAGCCACTCTGCGAAATCCCGCAGAGTCGGGATGGGCGTGCGAAGGGGGATGATAAAGCGTTTGAAGTGTGCTCGCAAGTCGTGTGGCAGCTTGGACTGCAGGCGTGACAAGTGTGACCCACACTCCAACTCTGTTCTTCCCTCGCTTCCCAGCTGGTCCAGAATCCCAACTAGGGCCCTCACCTTCAGCGCAAACAGACGGAACCCTCTGGTGTCCCCACTCTTCACCTGTGACTCGGCAAGCACCTCTGTGATGCGCTGCAGGGTTAACTTGTGCGGCTGGCCATACAGTTCGGTAAGTGCAGCCATGGTCCTGGTGTATGGGTGGTTGGAGTTGCTGTACGAGTCTGCTATCAGCAGAGCATCTTCCAGCTTCAAATGGTCCACCAGATTTTGATACTTGAAATGCTCGGTGGCGTCAGAGGGCAGAAGGTTGTCCAACGGCAATTTAAGATGAGCATACTGACGAGGGTCGTCATCTTTGATCAAAGGGATGTTGAGCTTTGGACCGCAATAGGTAGCTTCCTGGCTACGCGGCTGGAGCATCTGATGGCTGAAGTGACGCGCATCTTGAGGTTGGGCTTACAGGTGAGGTGAGGCCGGATGTTGACTAGAAGCAGCCGTGGAGCGAGGTGAAGTGAATGGCATCACGTACTCTGGTGTGGGGATTGATGGAATAGATGTTCCATTCTCTGGTGCAGGAGGTGCATAGTCTGGCTGAATGTTCATGTCCCTGAGACACTCTGATTGCTCCTCAGCCAGGTGAGGAATTGGCTGCTTTGAGGGCAGCAGCCGCTGTTGTGATCTCTGCCTTACTGCACTGACTGGAGGGTGGAATGGCCCTGGTGGAGGTGTAGGGGGCCATGAGTCGTTCCGTGGTCATGCTGGTGGTGACTGTGCCGGTGGTGGAGCTGACGGCTCACTGCACACCACTTCCAGCAGCTCATCATCCAGTGGTGCTACCGGCTGTATGGTTGGCTGTAGTGGTGTAGAAGAAACGCTGGGAGTTGGGTGAAGGATACGCTGTTGTCCGCAAAGTGGAGATGCCTTGGCGTGGGGGTACTGTGACTGGCAGGTGCAGGCTGAGATGCGGCTGAATGAAGTGGCGAGATGGCATTGTTCTCCTCTTGCATCTCCTTCAGAGCTGAGAAGACAGCGACTGAGTCCAAGATTTGTGTCTGTCCAGCAGGGGGAACTTTGTCAGGATCCCATGGCCTGGTATATCCCACGTTGGAATGGCTATGTGGAGGTGTGTGTGGTAGCTGACGTTGTGGCAGAGTCACCAGGTAGTCATCCAGGCGGCGAGGCTGATGTATGTCACGGTGTGGGCGAGCGTTGACATCTGGCAAGACATATTACTGCAGAAATTGTCGCATCCGGCTCGAAGGACCTTGTTAAATTGGTGATTGTTGACGTGAAAACTGGTTTAAAGGACGGTATTGAATGGCTACTTGAATGGCTGGCCAGGTGGACGACAATCGCCACAGGTAGTCCAGTAACAACTTGAGATGAATGAATTTCCCAATGGAGATGATTTATTCTCCACACACACACACGCCACTCATTTCCAGGATGACTGTCAATTTCCATGGAAACCGTGGTTTCTATACAGAATGGAATAAACAGAAAAATACAAGTATTATGTAAATAATACAATAATATATATCAATATCAATAGTTTCCTACTATCACATATGTATGAAATGAATATCTATGGGCTGTATTTTGGGCACCAGCGCATGGCGTAAAGTTCGTTTTCCACCCGCGCAAAGTTTAATTCGGTATTTTGCACGTTTATTTTTTAAACATTGCGCCCAGGGGTGTGGTAATTAACAACCTAGGGAGGGGCCTGGCGCGTTGTCTAAAAATCGCTATCATACACTACCTAAACCTGGTCAGAAGTCAATGGCGAGTTGCTCATATGCTATTTTAAGAGCGCATGTCAACAGTCATATTGGCAGGTGCACGCACCATCCTTCTATCATTCATGAACGCACACCAGCGCACGTCCATGCAAAGCATTACAAATTGCACGATTACAATGGGAAACATAATTAGAATAAAGATATTACGAAATACTGTACATCTCATGATGAGTAGTTATTCACCATCATTTGCAAATTGGTAATGACGGTTAAAAGTGATTAGGGGGGAGGCGAGAGACACGTATGGAGCACAGCTGAAGACGCACTGTCACGAGATATAAGCAACTCCTCTGCAGGATAAATGTTGTTTTATTCAGTCATTTGAGCAATATTAGGGTAAGTCTTGCTTTTTCCAGCCTATTTTTTCGGTGGTAACCCATTGTCAGTCAATAGTGAAAGTAACATATAACTGCATATAACTCTCTTGTCGTTGACTGACTCCTTGGTGAAGTTAGTTTCACTTTGCCAATGAGTTCAAATAATAGACGAGTGCAAATGCGTGAAGACTATGCTAGGTTTTAGTAAAGCATGGTTTAAGAATGACTATTCCATACGGTCTCGCAAGCAGCCTCCTTCAAATGCGCCGTTGAATGCCAAAATACCGATGCATTTATTTGACATATTGTGCTTTGCGCTGTTAAATGGAATGACAGATGTCATTCTCATTGGTTTAAATGATGTTATACGCCCCAAACACACCCATATGACTGATTAAAAAACCTAGGAACATCTTGTTGCGCCATGCGCTCCACTTTTGATAACGAAACCCCTTCCAATGAGAACTGGACATCCTACTAAATTTGAATAGACCTTTGACGAGTGACGATGCACTTTAGAATGTCATCATAGGGCCCAAAAATACAATAGAACAGGGATTCCCAAACTGTGGTACGCAAGCTGCCACTAGAGGGTATGAGAGATGAAAAGGGCGATGAAAAGGTGTAAAAAATATTAATTAATGAATTACCCAAAACATGAAATTAAAGGAAATCATTTGTAAACTCTATAGGCTATGTTTTCATAAAAAAAAAATAAGCTACCCACAATGCACATGATTTCCTGGATTTCGTGGATGTATACTGTAGGCTAGGTAGAACATGGAAAACTGGCTAAAAACAGGGACACTGTCTAAAAGGCCTCATTAAAGCGATCGAAGAGGAGAAGCGAGAGAAACAGAGCAGGAGACAGGTAACGGGATGGGGGGGCAGAATAATGAAGGTGGAGGTGGAGCACAAAGGAATAAAAGAAAGGACGAGATGGAAAAGACTGTGTGTACAGTATGATGAGGCATATAGGCCTCGGCTTCACGTGGATTGGGAGACAGACTGCCCAAAGCCACAGTGCGTGGTTTGCATTGAGGTGCTATCTAACCAGTCTAATGTCGTTCTCCCCACTGTTTTTTGTTATCATGTAGGGCGGCTAATTAAACATGATGCCTGGAATGCGTCATTAGAATGTGTTTTTTATGTGTCGGATGGTGGGGGTACGCGAGCCGAGTCAGGATGTAGAAGGTGGTCCGCGGGAAAAAAAAGTTTGGGAACCGCTGCAAAAGAAGAATAGCTCTGACAACTAATTGGTTACACACCAATACTAATGAATAATTATGAGTAAGTAGCAGATACTGAATGCCCTATACAAATAAGGGCACATCTCCAGAAATAAAGTGCATGAACATGACACTGGCCCTTTAAGGGAATGAGCTGTGAATGCAGTGCTACATCTGAAACTTACAGCCCTGCTCAATGTGCAAACGGCATGGCAAAGGCCTGCTGCTACCATCTTTACTGAACAAGGGCTTACCCCACTAACTGGGTCAATATGCCTACCTAGTGGCGCCTTATGAGTATACCAGAATGGACAAATACACCCAATTACATATGGAATTTACCGCGAGATATACGCGAGCTACACGTGTTACTGAAGCAACGGAACCACATTCTACAGGCAATTTGAGATACTTAATATTAAACAGTTAAATTGACATAGAGAACAGATAATTTATACACACAACTATTGTTGAAACTTACGTTCAAAAGGACGCACGGCAAGAAAGGCAAAGAAAGAAAGAATGTCCATGAATCTCCGTGAGGTCACCATGATGGACAGGTGAATCAAGATCACATATTGGCTACCCAGACTGGGCTGCTCTGGGGGAACTTCGAAACTGTCCATGAAAAACTAGAAACAGTGTGTCTTAAATGCACATCTAACTAAACAGTCATCTTACACACAAATATTTAAAGGAAGACTTTATTCACTGTCCAATTCTGAACAGGAGACATGAATGCAAGAACAGGTACAGGAAAAGATTATATAAACCCAAATGGCTACAAATTTGAAAGATCTATGACTATGCAATAACAGATATTGATTCAAGCTACATTAAAGAAGAATTCCAGTGTGATTAACCTAAAGTGTGTTGAAACATGATACAGAGTGTGAAAGTATGTCTCATAGCTCATCTCGGCTTGTCCCCTGCACTCCGAGATCTGGCGCTAGTTAGCCGATGCTACCAACAGGTTTTCAAAGGGGGTGCCTTGGGCATCGGCCTAACCATGCAAATAAATCACTGTTTTATACCATTTACGAGGCTCAAAGTAGCTCCACACTTCATTGGTAGACTTCCATGGGCCCTGACATTTAAAACGAGACATTGAGAACTTTGAAAAAGCACTGGTAGTTTATTTACAAGACGATTTATACAAATAGTACCTTCAGGAAGTTTACTGTTAGTCATGATAAGTCGAGCGACGAGTACGAATGAACAGGTATGATAAGGCTATTAAAGATCAGGTTGACAAAGCAAGAAAATCACTATACCAATACAACACCCCTATGAAATTGTGGCAAAATATTTTTGATTAGGTTATCAAGCCCATTATCTTATATGGCAGTGAAATTTGGGGTATAAAACATCAAAATAATTATGAGCTATGGGACAAAAGCCCAGCAGAAGCACTACATCTTGGGGGTACACAGGAATGCAACAAATATTGCATGCAGAGCAGAACTCCACAGCAGAAGATATCCACTATTAGTTGATATACAAAAAAGAGCATGCAAATTTTATTACCATGTACTGTCCTCAAAACCAGAGGAATGTAATCACAGTGCCCTTCTACAGAGGAGAACCCACCCAGAGAGAGATCCTTTTGATTACCTTTTATCACAATTTGAATTTGAATACACTTGACATGTCTCAGGCCAAGTTAAAACATATCGAAAAATGAACAAAAGATGAATATTACAAATATTCGCTAGACAAAATTAAAAAATCCAACAAATTGAACTATTATCAAAAAATAACCATATTTAACAAATATCAAACATTATAAAAAAAGGAAACTTCTAACTTCCTTCAGAATTAGTGAGCACACTCTGGAAGTTGAGAGGGGCACAGACAGACATGGAAACCAAGAGATGACAGGCTATGTCTACAATGCCACGAGTAGAAGATGACACCCTGGTTAGGAGAAAATTCTTTGACCACATTGGCAAGATTGCTCCCGAATTCCCCATGCTACCAAAATAGACAAGCTCCCGTATTTGTTGGGAGGGCACAATAGAGTATCAAAGCCATGACTTAGCGTTGTCAAGGCAGCGATATCACTGGATCTAAACAAATCAATCTACCATTAGAAATTACTATAGCGGTGGTTTTCTTAATCTATTTCAATAATTTTACAATGTTTCTAAGACAGCCTACTACAACATATATTCATACCAACACGATCAAATTCGTGACTACAGAGTTTCATTTTAGCATGGGTTTCCTCCGTAAAAGAGACCTGCATGTAACTTCACAGCATGCGGTTAAAATCCTTAAATTCACGGACGTGTTTTGGCTTTATTTTTTTGGCAAAAAACGTCACTCTTAATAGCCGCCAGTGTTTGAGAAGATGTGACATATACACTGGAATTTTGTTTCTTTCTATTACACCTGCCAGGGAACCCGTGTTATGTGGCTAACTGCTGCCTAATATTTATTTTTATTAAGTATAAGTATATATACTCTTTGGATCCCGTGAGGGAAATCTGGTCTCTGCATTTATCCCAATCCGTGAATTAGTGAAACACACTCAGCACACAGTGAACAGTGAACTTTGAAGACCTACTGGCTTGGGCAACTGCTGTAGCAAGATAACACGATAGCCATACACCATGATCAGCCGTGTTAACTTGCTACAACATAGCACGTTATCATAAGCACCTCCTTCCTGTTAGATACTCTTCTTTTGGCTTCATAGGACCTAGAGGAGCCAGAATGAAATCCATATCCCTCACAGGACACTTACTGTACTCTGCACGTTATCTTAATTCCATGATCCAGCTCTATGTCCCCTCTAGTCCGACTGCAGTCCTCTTTTGAGGATCTCCCTTCCCAAAAAATAAGTGCATGGAAGTGTACTACTAGATTACTTATTTTAAACATGAATATTTAAAAAAAAAAAAAATTCATGTAGTCTTTCAGTTTAGTTTTTGATTTCAGTTTGGTTTTAGTTTGCATAAGTAGTTTTAGCTTAGTTTTAGTTTTGCAAAATGCTCTAGTTTTATTTTAGTTGTTATTTAGTTGTTCATATTTACTGTGTTTTTGATATGATGTTTTCAGAGCCCCTGTCACAGCTATGGCCAGTTTGGCATGGGGAAGGCAGGGTATGTTTTCATCCATTTCAATGTCTATGATCATTTAAAGAGTAGCCTAACCTGTCCTTTTAGACTGGAATTATACATAGAGAGGCACTATCAAACGAATCACATAACTTCTTTCTTATTACCATTCTTCAGCATCAGGCCAAGAGTTCTTTAAGAAACACAAGGGGGAGCTAGAGATGCGTCTTCATGTCCTTGATCCTATCCTAAACCACCTGGAGTGTGGCGGGGTTCTCTCTTGCCCGGAGAGGGAGGAAGTGGAAAGCAACACAACCCGCCTAAAAAAGAACTTTGCCCTCATAACCATGCTGGAGAAGAAAGGAGGTGTGGCCCAAGAGAAGCTTTATGAGGCTCTTAAGAAGCATAACCCTCTTCTGCTGGAGGATCTTCAGCCTGAGCCACAGCAAAGAGGAAGTAATGACCCTCCAGTGTCCATCCAGTGGAATTTCAGTTAATGTCCATATGTTAATACCATATGTATACAATATGTTCGCCCAATTCTCTCTTAAATTACACGGCATGTTACATTTTATTAGGGCACCAGAAGTGCAAAGCCCTATTGTTTCTGTAAGTATTATTATTATTAGGGATCCAAGATAGCCTGACGTTGTCATACTCAAAATTCTAGGCAGAATATGAGTCTGATATTGCTCTATTGGGACGTAATTATGGGGCGTGTTTCAACCGATACAGGGGGGAATGCCTCTGCACTCAATTGGATAGACCTTAACCAATCAGAGCAATTAAATATTGAAACATTGTTTTCTGGTCTTTTGTAAAAGTTATTGTGCTGTCAATATCTCCTACAGCACCCGATAGCGAAATCTAAGACAACTAAATACCTAGCAAGGTAGGTTATAAGGATATATTATTTTTAAAAATAATTCACTATAACTCAATAACACTGATGCTACAAACATGTTATAAACAGTTGTGGACTGTTGTCGCAAACTCCTCGAGCAAACAGGTGGCCAATCAGAGATTTCAAACAAACAAGAGAACAACATGTCACAATTGCAAACACGCTTTCCCTTAATGAAAGTGAAACCGGAGCTTTCCCACATATATACTTTGGCCAAAGTTTTCAGAAATAATCATTTTCAATGATGAAACCTCATAGAAATAATGTGCATTTTTCCATATGGGGTCTTAGAAGCCATCTATCTCCTTCTAGCCACAGCGTTTTTGTCGCAAACGGAATCAACCTAAGCGTGCTCAGATGACGTGATAGACGAGGCACTGTTGCTCACCTGTCCATCATCGTAAACCCAATTTGATTGGTCCTATCAGCTCTGGTTCGAGCATAGTTGCGCCACAACGGAGCAATGCCAGACCGAACTTCCAGACCTCAAATGTTGTGGGCGGGGCTAAATTTGTCTGGCACCCAGGCTAGATCCAGCTGCTGATGAAAAATATATGTTTGCATGTTTGAATGTCCTTTGAAATAAAAAGATTTAACAAAAATAATATAATCGTAATAATCGTCCTCTGCTGTAGAGAAGTCAACTTTTTTCACAATTTCATAATAATTGAAAGTGAAAGGAAAGTAAACTAGTCTGAGGCAGTTCATCTCAGTCTCAGTGTACATCAGTGTATATCATCTACAGACAATGCTGACAAATAATTATCCAAAAAACTTTCATTTGTCGAACCATATTTGAAAAAAGAAAACACCCAATGAACATTACAAGGAAGTGACCCCTTATGACTTTCCTATATCTAATCATGCAAAGGCCCTAACATAACAAAGGTTCATGCACATAGCCTACACAATGATCAAAATTTGGCCAAAAACTTTGACCGTCTGCATGTATGCATTTTGATATACTCTCACACTCAGTCCTTAACTCTGAGCTGGTCCGTAGCTCAAAGGTACTCCACCTGCCGCCTAGGAGACTCTGGGTTCAGAACTCACCCAAGTCATGTATCAAACTTGGCCAGTTAGCCAGACTGCATAATTATGCAAGCCTCAGCATTACTAGATAGGGAGAGGTTCAGAGAGATGGTACTTCCCGCAGATATCCCACCTATTGGTGAATTAAGTAGTAGAGGTGGATTTTGTCGTTCGTTCTCATGACATAGTTCGCGTCGTTCAGTTCGCCAAGATGATTCGTTCGTTCATTCAGTCGCATTTCCAGTAGCCTACAACGTAGTTCAGCGGTGAATCATGGAATGCAGGTTCTTAGCTCCTCGTTTGTGCAAACGGTCAACACAACACTGTAATTGTAGCGGCAAATATATAGCTGCAACTTCATGATTATGTGTACTTTTAGACAAAACAGCAGTAGCTAATGTGTTCATTCACCTTGACATTAAATTGACATATTGAAGGTAAATAGAGTAGACTACGGCTAGATCAGCTAATTTCTTTTTTATAAATGTGTTCATTCATAAAGGAACAAAGACCCAGTAGGCTATGCCGACAAACATGTTTAAAGGCTTGGCAGAAAGATTATATTGATGAAAATGTTTCAAATCCCCATTTTGCATAGGCTACAGAGCCATAATCACTCTGCTTCTAGCCAAGAACAAGTGACTGACTTAACGAGAACGACAGACCGAAGTGAAACAGGTGGGGGGTCTTGGCGTGAGAACGAACGAACGAACGAGACAGATTGAAGAGACATTTATTAACCTGGTATGACACAGAAAATACAAAGACAGCATGCATTTTCCATTAGGCAGATATTTAAATGTAAATGCCAATATTGAAATGCAAAATGGAGTTGTTAATGTAAACCATTATCGTTATTTTTTATCGTATGCTCTCCCACTAGTCTCACTAGCCCATTCATGGAAACAGTTGCTATGCTTTCATGCCCATCATTGGCTAATTTGATGAGAACGTTTTAGAAACAATACAGACAACAGCATACGATTGGTTTGGCTCTCGCCTTATGAAGCTGGGCCATAGGCATTCACAGCAGCACTAGGTCAGTGTGATTCAGCGACAAACGAAAGAACAAACAAGAACTGGAAAGGCGAACCAGTTCAGGTCGTTCATTTTAAAGACCCGTTCGAATGAACTAGTTTGTTCGCGACCGACCCACCTCTATTAAGTAGCCAATGCGACGATAGTCCACCAAGGTGGAAAGAGGTCCAAGAAGTAATAAAACGTGCAAGGGCCTCTTCAGCCCCGGGACCTAATGGAGTGCCCTACCGGTTGTATATCAGTGCACCGGATGTTTTAAGATTTCTACGGCAATTAATAAAAATAGTTTGGAAAAAGCAGAGTATTCCCAAGGCTTGGCGGGGGGCTGGGGGAATATTTATTCCCAAAGAAAAGGTCGCAGTGGAGATTAATCAATTTATGCCAGTTAGTCTGCTGAATGTTGAAGGGAAGGTTTTCTTCAATGTGGTGGCACGGAGACTGACAAATTACCTTGAAAGGAATAAACTAATTGATACCACGGTGCAAAAAGCTGGAATTCCTGACTTCTCCGGGTGCTTAGAGCATACCAGCATGATTTGGCACCAAATTCAATTGCAAAGCGTGAGAAGAGAGACCTGCACGTTATGTTCTTGGAATTGTCTAATGCTTTTGGGTCAGTGCCGCATAGTCTGTTGTGGGAGGCCTTTGATTATTTCAGAATCCCAGGTAGCATTAAAAGCCTAGTAAAAGCATACTTTCTGGATATTCAATTATGTTTTACTACAGCTGATTATAAGTATAAGTATACTCTTTTGATCCCGTGAGGGAAATTTGGTCTCTGCATTTACCCCAATCCGTGAATTAGTGAAACACACTCAGCACACAGTGAGGTAAAGCACACACTAATCCCGGCGCAGTGAGCTGCCTGCAACAACAGCGGCGCTTGGGGAGCAGTGAGGGGTTAGGTGCCGTGCTCAGGGGCACTTCAGCCGCTTCCTACTGGTCGGGGTTCGAACCGGCAACCCTCCGGTTACAAGTCTGAAGCGCTAACCAGTAGGCCACGGCTGTCCCCAACATTACACCACAGGGTGGCAACAACTCGAGATAGGAATCATGGCGGGATGTACTGTAGCATCCGCCACATAAATGGCCATATTATAATATAAGACAAGTCTTATTTATTTTTGTAAAATATAACAGATTTGTTAACTGTTTCTTCATGTGGAATAGGCCTAACTCTCTTACTATAAAAGTTGCCTTTTCTTTATAATGTACTGTTTAAAAAACCTGGCCAGGTAGTATTGAGCTCTATAAGCTCTGTTTCTCTCTAACCATCTTTATAGTTCGCTAACTATCCTGATGACTATGGGCGTAAGTCAGTGATCCAGGGCGAGTATAGTCAAAACAGACGATAGGGTCTAGAACTGTCGCTCACCCTTCCACGCTCACTCTCACCCACTTTTCCTGTTCTGGCCCTATGGCTGCGCTGTCGGAGATTCACATGTTTGTTTTTTAAACACGGGAAGAAAGCCAGGAGGAAGAATGAATGAATGGACAGGGGTAGAAGGCGATCGGCGCTTCTGATAACCTCCTTTAGCCTACTTTTCACACTGGATTTATCCTCTTCTTCTCACCCGATATAAGGAATAATTGACTGGTTTTTCCGCATATCCTGGAGATGATTTCGAGGTGAGATCTATCCTTTTTCCTTTTTTTTTGTGCTTGCGGAGTTTCAAAGACTGTCTTGACACATCCTCGGATTTATGGATTATTATTGCCGTGGATTATTTTCATTTTTAAGGTAAATCTCACCCAGGGGCGGTATACGTGGCGTCATAACCAGGTATTGAAATGTGTGGCAGCGGCAATAGAGGATAAAAGGAGAGAAGTCAATTCATTAGCAGCTAGTAAAGGGGTAAGGCAAATTAACTTTGTACATCAGGGGGATAAACCCTGTTCCGCGAAGGCCAGGCGTAAAACCGGCCAGTTGGAAAATGGAGCGGGCTAGTTAATGAAGGTTGATCTTGGCCAGCAGATGGCGGTACCTCCACATATAGTGAGTACTAAACTACGACCCGACGTAATCTATGGTCGGATTCAGAGAAGATAGTTTACTTTATTGAACTCACTGTTCCTTGGGAAGACAGAGTGGAAGAGGCCAATGAGCTGAAGAGAGCGAAATACACTGAAATAGCAGAGGAGGCAGCCAAGCGAGGTTGGAGTGCACGATTAAGGTCTATTGAAATCGGTGCACGACGGTTTGTGGCCAGATCTGCTATTGGCTTGCTGTCTGAATTGGGCATTTGTGGTCAAAGTCTAAGGCAGGTGGTTAGTAACATGTCCTTGGCAGCAGAACTAGCAAGCAAATAGTTGTGGGTAAGGAGAAGTTACCCTTCCTGGGGCGCAAGCTAAGCTAACTGGCTCATTTGTTTTGTGTTTGTGATGGACTGTGCCTAGGTTGATGGTGGTTGGCTAGGGTTTTTTATGGTTATGGTTCAGTCCGCATCAACGGGATGGACCAACCTAGCCAACCTAGACCATGCCTAGGTTGGTTAAGGGTATTTGGATGTTTGTTGTGGTAATATGGTGGCAGCATGGGGCGTAAGCTAACTGGCAAATTTGTTTTGTGTTTGTGATGGGCTGTGCCTGGGTTGATGGTGGTTGGCTAGGGTTTTTTATGGTTATGGTTAAGTCAGCATCAACGGGACGGACCAACCTAGCCAACCTAGACCATGCCTAGGTTGGTTAAGGGTATTTGGATGTTTATTGTGGTAATATGGTGGCAGCATGGGGCGTAAGCTAACTGGCTAATTTGTTTTGTGTTTGTGATGGGCTGTGCCTGGGTTGATGGTGGTTGGCTAGGGTTTTTTATGGTTATGGTTCAGTCAGCATCAACGGGACGGACCAACCTAGCCAACCTAGACCATGCCTAGGTTGGTTAAGGGTATTTGGATGTTTATTGTGGTAATATGGTGGCAGCATGGGGCGTAAGCTAACTGGCTAATTTGTTTTGTGTTTGTGAGCTAACTGGCTAATTTGTTTTGTGTTTGTGATTGGCTGTGCCTAGGTTAATGGTGGTTGGCCAGGGTTTTTATGGTTATGGTTCAGTCCACATCAATGGGACAGACCAACCTAGCCAACCTTGACCATGCCTAGGCTGGTTAAGAGTATTTTGGGTATTAGATATTTCAATGTGGTAATATGGTGGCAGCATGGAGGGGAGTGTCTCCAGGACGCTGGTTTTCACTTCATGAGGTGTTGTGGGCCTAACTTAACGAAACATCGGTGAATGAGGGTGCCCACTTGATGACCCCAATGACATGCTGCATACTATACTGCTGTTGGATGGTCCATTTGTCTTGTGTTTGTGACCATTTGTTGGCGGATTTGTGGGTAGCGCGCTTTTTAAAGTTAATTTGAGTAGGGGCTTCTGAATGTGTTTTTACCTTGGATTTTGGCACAAGGGATTTTAACATCTAATCCTGTGTATTAATGTAAAAGTAAAACCAGATGCAGATGAATGTATGGATTAAAATGAAGCAACAATTGTGAAGCTACAGTAGCCTTACTGCTGTTGAGATATGAACCCAAATGTAATTGATTATTATAGTGCCACCTAAAGATGCAGTACCCCATGCTAGGGGTCTAATAAGTGAGGGGTCTCTGAGAACATATTCTGAGTTTTCAAGTACCTGGGCCTTACATTTTTTTTGTTTACAGCTACTTTTAGGGTAGAAAAATAAGAACCATAATAATAATCTCAACAAAAAAAAAAAACAATAGGGGTCCCACAGCTTCATTGCTTGTAATCTGAAGAAAAACAATAGGCTTCCCGCAGCATTTCTGATTGGACCACCAATAATGTGGAATAATCACAGAAACACAATAGGATTCCCACAGCCGCCCTGCTTGGACCCTTTATCATTCTTACAGAAACAATAGGGCACAGCCTTCATCTCCGGGGACTTGCAGCTTTGGTGTTCCAGCCCTAGTATTTAAATCATTATCCTGTGGTCTGAAGTCTGGCTCATTCTCTTGTGTTTCCAGATATTCCTCCACCTCGACAGATCCAGTTCACTTCAGTGCAGCCAGACTCTGTGTCCTTAAGCTGGTCACCACCAGAGTGTGCTCCTGGACCCCACAGGTTCAGAGTGACCTGGAGAGGTGGTGAAAAGCAGCACAGCATGGTAGTGGCAGGTTTGGGTCTAATGGTGACAGAACTGATTCCAGGAGAGAAATATGACTTTGCTGTGGCCACCTTCGGGGAAGATGGCTACCAGAGCTCATGTGTGGAGAGGTCTGTTCACACAGGTGAGAATAAATAAATTGCATTGAATTAAATTGAAATAGCAATAGAAAACAAGAGGACAACAAGAGGTCTGTTTGTCCATATTTCTAGTGGTTGTTCAATTTGTACAAATCAGAGTTTCCGCTAGAAAAAAATGGTGCCGGTCAAAGTGACCGGCAGAGGTTTCGTTTTCCGGACATTTTGATGATATGCCGGTCAAATATCCTATTATCGCTTCTTAATTAGTCAAGTTGAGGAAAACTAGAGACAGGCTATGTAGCTTAAAGAATGACATAATCAGGCTGAATAGAATGCAACATGTTCATTAGCCTAAGTTCTTGAATTTCCCCTGGGGATCAATAAAGTATCTATCTATCTCTCTATCTATCTAACTTATGTAAACATGTCTAACAAGATCTAGCCAGTACCTATGTTTTCATGGACAGCAAGAGTCCGCTTCGTTCATTGTTTTAAAAAGGCTACGTTGTTTGTTGCTGCTACCCACGTTATCTCCAGTGGTTCCACTGTTTAAGTTGCACAGATGCGCACACACAAGAATGAGCGCTCACACCACTACCCCCTAAGTCTATGACTCTTTAATTGATAACAATAAATTAAGAAATGTTTCCTATTCTGGGAAATGTTAAGTTTCTTTTTATTTTTCGGTCCGCGGTTCAATGATACCGTTTAATTGTGCCGGAAATTATCCGCGGACCAGCAATCTCCTCGTCGAGGAGGGTAGATCATAGAAAGCATAGGCCTACTGTATGCTTTGGGTACAGAACACAGTTGCATGTCCAGTGTACACGGAGAATGACAGTGTCTTGGAGCGGTCGCAACCCCGCAACTCCACTTCCAACGTCATGATTCCGACAGATACGCCTGACACTGCTTTTTATCTGGTGGTGGTGGAGTTGACCGGACATCTGAGGCTTCAGACGTTACCAATTTATCATCATCCATCACGTCTGGCCTCTGAAAAAACTTTTAAGGCTAGTCTGCCTGGGCCTGGCCATGTTTGAACCGCCTCACTCATTTGTTCGTTGTTTAACATGGACGTTTTAAGCGTGCGCTTCCTATTTGAAATGTTTCCTATTTGAAATGCAGCATAGCTTTCAAACGGTAGAGCCTGTACATTTAAAAACATAGCCAGAGGACGTATTGCTTTACTAATATAGGCTTACATTTTAAGGCTTATTCTCACATTCAGATTGTGTTAGGGGGACGGGATTATTAGCCAATTTCAATCGGACAATTTGTCCGGAGAGATTTAATTTTGTCGGACATTTCATTTTTTTTCCGGCCAATGTCCGGTAATTACCGGACAACGGAAACCCTGGTACAAATTAAGGTACTTTGGATTGCTGTAGTGTTTTAAAATTGATATTTGAAATCACAGGATCATGCGAGACTTGAGACTTATTGAATGTAGCCCATACCTGTACGGTTGTCTAATGAAATACATTATCATTAAGTACTTTAAAGGAGCTTTAAGCAATGGTTTCTTGGCTAAAAATGTTTTTGTCACATACAGCAAACATCACCTTACCGTCAGCTAGCTGCCTGTGCCCCGAATAGCGGTCTCTGTGGACTGCCAGACTCCAAAAATGCAACAAAAACAACTTTGTTCCAGCCTGGTCCATAAAAACATAACAAACTGTTGCAGCCGATATATAAAAATCACAGACGAAATGTGCGTTTAGGAGAGTTTCAATTGCATTGTTGCAAAGGAGAGAGGAGGGAGTAGCGAGCTAGCTCTTTGTTTTGTTTGAACATCAACAGAAGTGACGTTACTCAACATCCACAGGTGGAAATAGGTGACTTTCTGATAATGACTTATTGTGTATCAATGATGTAATATGGACAATGATGTAATGTGGAAATTGAAACAGCCACGGAATAAATTAGCCTCTAAAAGCCATAATAAGCCATATTAAAATGAAAACGGCCTAATGTGGATGTAGTCTAAGACTTGAGGTTAACAAAGAGTTTCAGGAGAAGGGAATGGAGGGGACTTGGGGAATCTGACTTGCTGTTTACAAGGAGTTGCAGAAGTTGGGGAACAAGACTCATTCTCTTTGTGTAACAGGTGGCAACACCATGCAGCAATCTTTCCATACACAGCTACAGTATGTGGTAGACCTTGTTTGATAATCACCTGTCCGTGACCTAACAGTAGTTATTATAGCCCAGTAAAAGAATGCTGACCCATACAGAATTATTCTGATGTAGCCTATTTCATAGGCCCTCCACAGCCTACCATGTTTGTCAACCAACTAGCCTACTCTGCATGAATGCAGCATTTTATGTGCACTAATGCTTGAGATGTTAACTGAAATTAGTGTGAGTAATGTGAGCGTTATTTGTCATAAAG
Organism: Alosa sapidissima; assembly: GCF_018492685.1. NCBI lineage: Eukaryota > Metazoa > Chordata > Actinopteri > Clupeiformes > Clupeidae > Alosa > Alosa sapidissima. Next base: position 28,531,254 of record NC_055976.1, on the reverse strand, counting down.
TGGAGTAGTGAAAGCCATGTGATTATGATCACAGTGTTACAACATGCCTCCACATGTCCCCAATATTCTCTGCAGAGGTTCCTCCACCAGAGAATCTCACTGTGGATTTGAACTCATTGACGGCCTTTCTGAAGTGGACCAAACCCGCCGGAGTGGACCAGGTGTCTTACCTGCTGGAGCTTCAGAATCAGAAATGCATAGAACCCGTCCACAGAGGTTCCCCCAATTATACCTTCACTGGCCTACAACATGGAGTACATTACACCATCAGTGTGTACACTGTGCTGAACAATGGCCGCCAAAGCAAACCAAGCAGCCAAATCTTTAAAATAGGTAAAATACTGTTGAATGCAAATACGTATTTCAGATACACTTTCACTTCAATTAGAGAGCATCATATCAATTGTTGAGACACTCTACAATAATTCACTCACTTACTCTTTACAGTAATTCACAGGTTTCGCAGGTTGTCAAAAGTTGTAATTTGCAACATTTGATATATTGTCTATGTCCTTTTTGCAGCTAAATATGGGTTTACAAGATTTGCAGATGATCACATTCTGTTTATTTACATTTTACACAACGTCTCAACTTTATTGGAATTGGAGTTGTAAAACCACACATCATACAGTTTTCACAAAGACGATTAAGCAAGTTTTCTAATAGCATTCAGCCAAATGGCTGAACTTCATGATTTTATTGCACAACAACCTTCTCAATCCTTCCAGAGATTCCAGTCCCAGAATGTCTGGCTGTGAGCTCCATCACTAAATCATCTGCTAGCCTCAGCTGGGGGGTGCATCCTGAGATGAAGCAGACTCCACGCAGATTCCTGGTCTCTTATCAGAGTGAAGGGACTGAGCCACAGTCCATGTTTACTGAGTCATGCAGCGCAGACACCACAGGCCTGAAACCAGAAACGGACTACACTGTTAGAGTCTACACTCAGCTCCAACATGGAGGAAAGAGCCAGCCTGCTTCTGTTCACTTAAAGACAGGTGAGATATTATTTATAAATATGTACATGGGCACCACTAAATCTTCTGTTAAGACTTTTTAACACAATTACAAAATAAACTAGAAAATGTAATTCCGAGGAATTACCAGTGCATGAAAATGCAAAACATATATTAACATACAGCATAATGCAAAACAAACTTTTATTTGGGAACAGTTGTGGTCAGGGGAAACAGTTGTTGGGAGTGATAGTTGATGACAACTGACAGTTGGAATGGCTGAACAGTTAGTTATAGTTGAATAGTTTAAGGCGAGACACTACAGGTGAGTAGGGTAAAATTGTAAAATAATAGACATCACCATGAAACTTCCTCAGTTGATTACTTACACAAGTATGAACAAATAGGCATTATCTCATTAAATATGCACGATTTTGCATATATTTTCGGTAGATAGATCTGGATATATGATAAAGCCAGGTACAAAATTATTAAAAAAATTATATAAGATGAAAATAAAATTACAGAGGGATTTCAGGATATCTGCTTTCATTACCTAGGAAATCAAAATATACTGTCCATAGCCTTAAAAAATCGATTTTTGCCATATTTTTTATTAAAATGTCACATAAATCAGGCCAGGAATGATTTATTAACAAATCCCTCTGTAAATATCTTCAGAATACTACTCTAAGCGTATAACTGGAAAGTTTGGTGTACATAGGTGCTACATAGGCTGAGATGTTTCCACTGGAAATTGAGAAAAAAAAAATGAGAAAACAGCCTTGGAACACAGCCAATAAGATTCTGTTCTCAGCCTAGACTCGCCGTTAAACTTTCGCGATTGGTTGCGGATACAAAGGAAGTGTCCATATTTGGATTGCACAACGTCATGCAGGAAAAACAGAGCTTTCCAACGGTACTACACATGATATGTTTCATATCACGGACGCGGTAGAGCATGAAACGTTAGAAGGCTAACTTTTGGTGAATTTAGGAGAAATATACAGGCGCGAGTAAACAAAATGTGATGAAATAAACACCTAAATGTGGAAATCGGACTTTGTTGTTGTAGTAGTGTGGAAGAATACATACTAAGGTAGCAAATTAGCCCAGAATCTCGAAATTGACCAGTGCATGAAAAAGCGATGTTTTCACCTGCCGTGTCTCGCCTTAAATAGTTAAATTATTTAAAGGTTGTATCAGCGATAGCGGGGATACGTCACTTCTGTTGATGTTCAAACAAAACAGAGAGCTTGCTCGCTACTCCCTCCCCCTCCCTCCCGTGCAATTAAAACTCTCCTAAACGTGCATCTCGTCGGTTATTGGTTGAAATGCTTTATTTTGCCTTTGAGTGGGTTGCCAACCCTTGTTGGTAGCAATTGCTTTTGTGTACAAATCTCGGAGCCTAGGCTACCTACAGAGACGTGTTTTTTTTTGACGGCCTGCTTATGGGGCAGAGAGCTAGCAGATCGTTAGGAGAGAATAGATGAATGTGATCATTTGTGTTTAGGCCTTTTTTGGGCCTGAAATCGCTGATACAACCTTTAACTCATTGAATGCCGCACTGTTTTTGGAAGCTTTGGCCCAGAGTGCCAGCAATCTTGATCATTGTTGACGATTTTTGTAGAGCCACAGCGTATTCTATGTTATAGCTATGGACACATACTATGGCTTGTTTGAAAGGTGAGACTTTAAGCTCTCAGTGGGTACAAACCGTTTATTTCTACATGCCTCTGTTCCTAAGAAATCCCAAGCTAAACAGTGGCTAGTTTTCATCAAAATCCCTGTTTTATTTCTAGAAATGGAGATGTAGCGTCTTTGATGATATATGAAGTATTGCCTGTAAAGTTTCCGGGAAGTGACCTAGCGAGACCTGGCGAGACTGCCACCTAGTGATAAACCCATGAAAATGGCCTGGTTTTGACCTGATGTGCATGTGTCACTGATTCAACCCAAAGCGGCAACCATCAAAAGCAGAGTTTTAAGATTAAATGTCCAGATAAAATGTCTAGATTGTGCGTTTTCATGAGTTTTCGATCGTCATATATTTCATTTCCATTCATCACAGAGTTCCCAAAATCACATATAAGGTGTGTTAGAGTGTCTAGTTTCGTAATTAAAAAAAAGCTAAAAACTTAATGACTAGTTGAACAGTTGGATAGTTTAAATTGTTAAATTATTTAATAGAGAGTTATTGTAGTGAGGACTTTTATTTTGAAGGCAGAGAAAACTGTTGGCGGGAGTCATAGTTGATGACAACTGACAGTTGGAATAGCTGAACAGTTCAATAGTTGAGTAGTTTAGATTATTTAATAGTGAACTAATAGATGTGCATAGGTAGATAGTTTAATGGATGTTGATAGACAGATAGTTTAATAGATGAGGTGAAGAAAAAGAAGCGAAAGAAAGTGAGGAAGAGAAAAGTGAGCTATCCAGTTCAATGGAGAGAGACACAAAGAAGAGGTTCCATTGAATTTGCTGCAGTCAGTGAGAGTGCACAGTGCAGTTGATGGCATTCTAAGTCGTTTATAGCCCTTTTATGATGTCAATGCTAATGCAAAGTCTATGGGGAAAAATAAGCTTGTTTTTTGTTAATATCTCAAAAAGTATAAAGTACAAAAACTACATTGCTCAAGTGTCCTTTTCAAAACCTACGTTACAAAGTTTGAACGAAGTTTCTACATTAAACGGTTGAAGCTGAATTAGATGCAGAAATTTTGGTTAGAAGAATAATAAAAAGAAGAAGACTTTGGATAACAGAACAGTCCCTAGATAAAACCTAAAGTTTTTATTATTAGTGCTAAGCACAACTCCTATTACCATTTGGAAGTGCAGATTCAGACCTCCATATAGTGCCCTAAGCAAAATCTTGCTATGGAGCCCTCCTACCTAAACTGTGGGCCAAAATGTAAGCATCTGTTTTTAAAGTCGCACCTGACACCCCAGTGCTCCCAATACAATCATCCCACCCCATTTTAGATGTCTACGGAAATTGCCAAAAATAATTGTGTGAATCACCTTCACAGCTATAAATGGCCAGTAATATTAAACATGTATTTATTTTTGCCCATATTGCATACCCATAATTCACTAAATTGTGTTGTGTTGTTTATACTGTAGGTCCATCTCTGAGAATCGTGTTGGTTGGAAAGACTGGAGTGGGAAAGAGTGCTGTTGGCAACACTATCCTGGGGAGAGAAGCATTTTGCTCAAATAACTCAGTCACACAAGTATGTGAAGGAGTGTGTATGGGCAGTCCGAGACCAGTTAAAGTGATTGATACGCCTGGTATTTTACACAAAGACAGAGATGTATATGATGTTAAAGTGAAATGTTTGACATACTCGTCTCCAGGACCCCATGTATTCCTGCTGGTGACTGCAGTGGGGAAGTTCAGTAGGAATGAACAGAAGACAGTAAGAGCCCTACAGGAACTCTTTGGGGAAAGAGCTGCTAAGTACACAATGGTCCTGTTCACTCACAGTGATAAACTGCATGGTCAGACTATTGATGAATATGTGCACTCTGCCCACCCTGAATTGAAGGAAGTGATAAAGAGCTGTGGTGGACGATACCATGTGTTCAACAACAACAGCAGAGATCACACACAAGTTGTGGAGCTGATGAAGAAAATAGATGAGATGGTGAAGAGAAATGGGGGAGGTCACTTCACTGAGGAGATGTACGAAGAGGCGAGGGCTTCTGAACTGAAAATGATCCAGTTGAAGTTAGTGGTTGTTGGCGGTCCTTGTTCTGGGAAGGGTAGTTTTCTTAGATTTTTCCGGGAAAACAAGTTTCCTGAAGATTGGGTTCCCGTGATATTTGATCACTGTGAAGTTCCCATTGAAGTTGATGGGAAACAGGTGCAGCTGGAGCTTAGGGGCACAAATGGCATGGATGACTATGACATACTGCGGCCCATGTCCTACCCCAACACAGATGCCATTCTCATCTTTTTCTCTATAGTTCAACGAGACACCTTGGAGAGCATTCCAAAGAAGTTCATTCCAGAGGTCAAACACTTTTGTCCAAACGCTCCCATCATTCTGGTGGGTAACAAGAAGGATCTGCGCAACGATGAGTACTCACTACAGCAACTAGCAAAGAATAAACAGAAACCTGTTAAAGAAGAGGAGGGCCAGGACATGGCCATTCGCCTCAATGCCTTTGGCTACATGGAGTGCTCAGTCAAGATGAAGGAGGGCCTCCTTGAGGTGTTGGAATTTGCCACCAGGGCAGCGCTGCAAGCCAAGAAGCCCAGCAAAAAAAGTACCTGCCCCGTGTCATAGAAGACGAGAGGATGTTAGGAAAGGGAGGGACATGGGGCGTGAACCAGGCCAACCAACAAACCCAAGGAGTAGTTATTAGAAACGGGGAGCGTTGCTCATGCTCAGGGATTTGATTTGTGATAGGCTAGCTGTAACTGTGTCTTAAGCTTGAATTGGCAGTAAATACTGCCTGGCACCCCAGAGACAATTTAATCTTTACATTTTGAATAAAAATTCAGATTAGTCACGTTACAAGGCAGGAGAGTAGGAAGCAAAACCATGAGACGCAGAAGGGCCGATATTTGAGTACTCCCAGGGACACTGCATCCTTCAGTCTGGCCATCCTGACTGGACCCACCATGTCTGCCATGCTAACTAGGCTGACTTTGAGCTTAATACATCCTCCATCTTGCCTCAGTGATGCTAATTAACTAATTAAGTTGTTGTATGTGAAGGTTTTTTACTCTTGTCAATGTCATGCTTAAAAATGGATTGAACAGATCTAAGATTACTTGAGTCTGTGCTTGGACTGTCCAGATTTCTGGATTGTGCTGATGGATGATCAGACGATTGTCAAATGATAAACTGAAGGAAGTGATGCGAAGCTGTGGTGGAAAATACTTATTTTTGAAGACTAGATAATTTGAACATGCATCAACTGATTCTATGATATGTCTGTGGATCTGTGGTTAGTTAGTTGAATGAAGTTGTTATATTGGTAGGACAACAGTAATCATATGCTTATTGTGATGTGTCTGTCAGTGTTTGTCTTCAATGTCTATGCAACATCCAAATGGGACACATAATCTAAAACATCCGTTACTGTAACAGCCCTCTGTGAACTACAGAGGTTTTTAGTATATTGCACATTCACTGTAAAAAGTGGAAAAAATGGATTTACTTAATACCATTGAAGTAATCAATCAATAAATATTTTACACTGACCTAATGTTCAGATGTCCTAATGTTTAAGGGCAGCCATGGCCTACTGGTTAGCTGTTGCAGCAGGCAGCTCACTGCATCGGGATTATTGTGTGCTTCACCTCACTGTGTGTTCACTGTGTGCTGAGTGTGTTTCACTAATTCACGGATTGGGATAAATGCATTAGACCAAATTTATCTCACATGATCAAAAGAGTATATATAGAAACCATTCAGTTCAAACTAATTTAAAACTTTTCTGAATTTGGTGTAAATCAATATTTTAAGGGAGAACTTGGCAACTATTTCAACTTAATAAACCCGTTAAAATTATTTGGGTGGTTAAATGACCTGTTCCGGTGAAAATGGTGACTTTCCCCACTCCCCATAGCATCCCCAGGCGGAAAACAAACCTTTCAACATTGGGACTACCGTCCGGTAAGAGGACAAGAAACTCGTTTTAAATTGTGCTTCTTACCTTGTAACATCCACAATGGTCTGCCAAACCATTCCAATGCCAAGTTCCATTAAGACTTTCTGAAAAAAAAAAAACTCAAACGTGAATTTCAGTCCTTTGGGGTATTTGAGGTTCAGAGCATATGTCAGTCCAAACATGCACTGCTACAGTACAGCAGCTGCAGTTGAAGAGCATATGTCAGTCCAAACATGCACTGCTACAGTACAGCAGCTGCAGTTGAAAGCATGTTACTGAGGACCTCTGTGCCTTCAATGAGAACCCTGGTGTCTGCCTCGCTGATTAAGACGGCCATTGGCTGCTTCAGTCCGTCACCTGGCAGATCCTGGCAAGACAATCCATAGTAATGAATAAGAGTGCTGACCACTCAACCGAGTGTGTGAGAGACCCCCCAGCTGCTTATTCTGCTTTGCCTGAACTGAGTGAGTGTGTAACCCCTGTTGTGTGAGCTTACATGAGTAGCCTACAGCACTGCTTGTTTTGCATTTTGTAAGCTGTGTATGAGAGACCCTGTTATATGTGTGTGTGACATTCCTGCTTGAGAGAGAGAGAGAGAGAGAGAGATAATAAGATGGAGGATCAGCAGGTGAGAGAGCTCATGAGGAAGGTAAGCACACTGGTGCAGGAGACTGACAGTTCAGATCTGCCCAGAACATGACCCTTGGAAGAACAACAGTTGTGTTATTGGGTAATTGCTGTGTTCATGTAAACTATATAATGAATTTGAATGAAATAGATCTTACTTGGCTTGGTATTATTGAGCAGCCGTGGCATACTGGTTAGCGCTTCAAACTTGGAACCTGCGGGTTCTAACCCCAACCAGTAGGCATGACTGAAATGCCCTTGAGCAAGGCACCTAACCCCTCACTGCTCCCCGAGCGCCGCTGTTGTTGCAGGCAGCTCACTGTGCCGGGATTAGTGTGTGCTTCACCTCACTGTGTGTTCGCTCTGTGCTGAGTGTGTTTCACTAATTCATGGATTGGGATAAATTGGGATGGATTGGGATATCAGAGACCAAATTTCCCTCACGGGATCAAAAGATATATATACTTATACTTACTTATTAGTACATTTATTTTTGTGTTTTATTGTGTTATTGTGTAGGCCTATGTCAAATAATAATTTGTGTATTTACATGTACATGTTTGTAATCCACATATGTGCATGTATTCAAATCACATTGATACATTATGATGATGCATCTTATGTCATAATTCTGGACGGTGGTAGTGTAGTGGCTAAGGAACTGGGCCAGCAGTCAATGTGCTGTGATTGTAACTTATGATTCCACAGTCAGATAATTCCCTCTTGTGGAAGTTTGTGGTGCTGCAGTTACATACAGTATATGGCAACCAGAAAACTGTATTTGCGAACTTTGTACTTTGTTTTTACTTCCTTGACTAAGGACCATTTCAAATGAGTTGTTAATGATAAAAATATGTAACACACTGCAGGGTCATGCAGAAAGACCTTAATGAATACAGTGATTTGTGGTGATATAGTGGTATATTAGCCTGTATGTACCTGAAATGGAAGTGTATATCTCTATGCTTCCCTGCAGCTCTTTGCCATGGTGTTTGCCATGTGTTTGTTTCGAGGGATCCAGTAGCCCCACACATGTCCATCACAAGCACAGCACATGAAGAGGAGGAGGAGGAGGGAAAAAGAACAAGAGTAAAATCAACAGCAGTGTTTTGATGTTGCATGTTGATGTTGCTGAATGGTTCATGAGAGTGTGTGATCAGCACCCTGTGTGTGTACTTCACAGCTGGACCTATGGGGTACACACACACACACAACCATGCAGAGAACACACAAGCATAATTATGCCAAAAGAATCCAAGTCAATAAAAAGACTAAGTAACGTGTTGGTGAGCAAACAAAAAAAAAACAAATAAATAAAGCAGCAGCCTAAATATGAAAATAGCAACAATCGAGCAGTTGTAGCAGTTAACATCACCATAACCAAACCCTACCCCTAACCCTGACCTTAACCATAACATGTCATGTAGTTTGTTGATTAGCGGAGCACCTGTAGTCTGTAGCTCAAAGTAAAGTGTGATCACTTTACGAAACCATAGATAAATAATTAATATGAATGTGATTGTAAATTTGATTTATCTTGTGAATCATGTTGTTACATTGTGAATGTTTGTGTTTTTGCATAAGTGCATTGTATTGCATTTGTAGCCTACTTGTATTGCATCTGTTGTATTTGCAGATGACACCTGATTGATATTAAAAACAGATAAAATCTCTCTGTTCAGTTCTTTTATGTCTGGTTGTTTTGATTGTAATTTAATAACTATTTATCTGCATGTGTGAGCGACCGGGTGGTCAACCCACATGTTGGATTGTGAGTTTAGGTGGAAATGGAGAAAAAGGCACTTGCAGGAGAGGTGGATGTAGCTTCTGTTAATTCCAATGATTTATTTTCACCATATTCAAAAATAGCAACACTAATAAAATACTTTTCCCTACCAAAAAAATACTTTTCCCTACCAAAAACAAACAAAAATAGCACAAATAATGAACAGTCCAAAGTATCAGTATAGGCCTACTTCACTTACTCTGCCTCACAACATAGTCCTTCACCTACTACGCACCCTTTGGGAACTGGGAGATATCGCGGAATGTTGTTTGCAATAAACACAGCAGAACTTTCATTCTTACTCATTAAAATGAGCATGATGACTGACGAAATAAATTCTTATGATGTAGTTTAAATAAACCACTGCTGTCATACAGTTAACAGGCCTGCATTGTAGCACATAAATTCAATATCAAGTGTTTCCCCTATATGTGTGTCTATCTATTTAGCCAACAGCAGAAAATAACAGAATATCCAAACGTTTTCAGTAGGCTAGCCTACCATTGTTGCAGAAATCACGTATAAGAAGGTATCCCTTCGATTTCTGTTTATTTTCGCATATTCCAACATAAGGAAGCAGCATGAGCCTCCCGTCATAATCGTCATGAGGACATTCCTCCCAAATGGCCCTATCACGTCTTTGAACTGACGTCATGAGGGCGTGTTTCAGCTCGTGCAGCTCGTGGAACAGGGGGTCAAGAGCGTGCAGATTAGCTTCGGCATGTTAGCATACGCCATTTTCAAGTATGGCGCCGCATGGAGCATTTGGAACCAGCTCCATGCACGAAAATCCGTGTTGGGCACGAGCTCTCATGCGCGTACATGTTGGTGGGCGGGTACCTATGGAGTGAGAATTGTCTCAAAATGATTTAAATATATATAAAAGGATATATATACATATACATACATTTATAAATATCCAAATACAAAATACAAATATAAATTGCAATTGCATAAAATGCATTCATTTGTGTTATGTACATGTGTTAGGTAGGCTACTTTTTACTTTACTGGCTAACTTACTCCTCTTTCAGTCTATGCTCCCTGCTCTGGTTCCGTTCGTTCTTCTAATTCCTTGTGTTTTCTGGTAGCCTAGACGCTTCGTTCGTTTCCATGGTCTCTCGCGCTGGTTTCACTGCAAACTGCGTGCAGCCGACGTAGCATTACGGCACAGTGGTCATGGGAAATGTAGGAAGTAGCTACTGCCGGGGAATATATGACCGAAAACAGAGCATTGTGTATCATGCATGTACATGTAATGCCTCATGCATCACCGGTCAAACTGGCTAGTAAGTTTTTATTAAACGTTCAGTAAACAGTTATAGTGTGCACATCCCACCTTCTGGCAGGTGCAGGACAAAAGAAAACTATACTCAACTGAAAAAATATAATGTCCGCAACACTGCTTTTGACTCCCAATGATTTAATGCAACGTTTCGAGAAGACCCAGGGTCGAAACGTTGCATTAAATAATTGGGAGTCAAAAGCAGTGTTGCGGACATTATATTTTTTTCAATTGTAGTAAGTTTTTATTAACACCCGCCAAAATGAATTTTAACCCGCATTTGGCGGGTTGGCGGGTGTTAATTTAGAACCCTGCTAATAATTAGGGTACTACCAAATGATGTGTTGTCTACAAGTAGGCTACTTCCATTTTTACTATTGAGGAACTAGGGTGCTGCATCTTATTACTCAACTCATCAGTAAAAAGGAAATGTTTAGTGTTTAAGGCAGTTCAACGTAATAACATTGTGTTCGAAAGAAAAACATGAGCTTGTTTAATTTAATGTTTTGTGGTTTAGTAAATTTGACAAACCCTTTTCCTCCCCTACCCCCCACCCCCATATAGCCTACTCTTTTTCATATACGTTTTATATGCAGTGAATTTAGGCCTACAAAGGTCGGCGAAGGACCATAAATGTCAGCTGACTATGTTAGCCAATCAGCTCCACAGATCGGTTACTGACACTCGTCAGTCTTCTGTTGAAGAAGGGAGATTTGCGGTGAGTCTTAAGCTAGCCTATGTCTTGTTTACATTCTTTAATTATATTAAAAAAAAGATCAGGGGTCAGCCTTGGCAGTAGCCTATGTCTACTTTTCATGTTTTCAAATATCCAGTGCGATAAAAGTTATGCCAAGGATCACTTCCTAGTCCAAAGTCCAAAGTCAATTAGCCTACACATTCTGGGCATGCAGTGGTAATGAACAAAGACAATGACAAGAACCCATAGCAAGAACCCCATCATCCATTATGTTTTAGTCTGTGTGGCCTACCTTCAAAATAAAGTTGAAGACTTCGGTAAAGTTAGACAGAAATTGGCAGATTCACGTTTTGACGTTCAATAAATCATAGGAGAAATGTTTTCATTGCACAATAGAGAGCTCTATCTAACCGTAGGGTAGACAACAAGCTACAACCATCATTTTTCATCCGAAAGAACCGTGTATGTGGATAAATAAAACGCATCCCTGTGAGCATTCTGCTTTCAGCCGAGCGTCTAGGGACCGTCTACAAAGTGCAAAACCGAAAGTGGATACAAATACATTAATTAGCTTTACTGTCATTGAGCCTTCAATGTTGTGCTTCCAAAACCATAGCAAACAGCTAGTGCTTCCCTATTTGAAAATTTTAAATAGCTTGACTATTTTTGAGTCTTGCACTTCCAAAGTCACTCCAGACATCAAGGGTCTCCCTATCTGCTACACCTGCTACTAGGGAAATTCTTGATCAGCTTATCTTTCATTAGGGTACAACCGGGACGATTGAAACGGGGGACGAATGAAACATTCCGGTTTTCTCCGAGTGCAACGATGATACAGTAGACAGACATCATTTGGACAAAACATAGAGCATATTAACCTCCGTTGCTCAGCCAAATGCCGTCCTGTTATCACGTAGTTACAAGCGATAAACGATTTTTGATGGTCACAAGTTTACTTCATTAGCGGTTTATTTTTTTTTATTATTAAAGAGTGTTTTTCATTTAAAGGTTTGACTTCATGCTTATTCAGTAGAGCATTTAGTGCTCTCTCCAATCCCAGACGTTCACATTGCATGTTTGTTTGTAATGGATGCAAAACAGCCTATAATGCTAAATGTCTATGGGGGGACGATTGAAACACCTGTTTCATTTGTCCCGACCAGGCAGTAAATCCCATTTATTCTAAGTCAATGCACACATATCTGTGTTTATACTATATTTTATGCAGGTGAGACATGGAAAAGCAGTTTTAGAAAGATGCAAATATATTTGGGGCTATCAGGTAGGGCAGTGTTTTTCAACCACTGTGCCGGGGCACACTAGTGTGCCATGAGAGATCATCAAGTGTGCCGCAAACTTGTGCTTCTCTTGTGGCACAACAGGTTAATGCCATTGCTATTGCATGCTAGTCAAAGTGGGATCAATCCTCGCCCATTTAATTATTATTTATTTATTCTTAGACGAGCAATGCTTCTTCACTTTAGGCTACAGATAGAGGTGGCCACAGAGAGCCTGGTCAGCAGTCAGTGAAACGTTTGAAAACTTAACCATGACACTTTGAAGACCTACTGGCTTGGACAACTGCTGTAGCAAGATAACACGATAGCCATACACCATGATCAGCCGTGTTAACTTGCTACAACTTAGCATGTTATCTGCACGTTATAAGCACCTCCTTCCTGTTAGATACTCTTCTTTTGGCTTCATAGAGGAGCCAGAATGAAATTCATATCCCTCACAGGACACTTATTCTGCACGTTATCTTAATTCCATGATCCAGCTCTATGCCCCCTCTCGTCCGACTGCAGTCCTCTTTTGAGGATCTCCTATGCCTTCCATCGACCCCTTCCCAAAAAATAAATGCATGGAAGTGTACTGCTAGCTTACTTATCTTAAGCATGAATATATAAAAAAAAAATATTCATGTGGTTTTTCAGTTTAGTTTTTGATTTCAGTTTGGTTTTAGTTTGTTTTACATTTAGTAGTTTTTGCTTTGCAAAATGCTCTAGTTTTATTTTAGTTGTTATTTAGTTGTTCATATTTACAGTGTTTTTGATATGATGTTTTCAGAGCCCCTGTCACAGCTATGGCCAGTTTGGCATGGGGAAGGCAGGGTATGTTTTCATCCATTTCAATGTCTATGATCATTTAAAGAGTAGCCTAACCTGTCCTTTTAGACTGGAATTATACATAGAGAGGCACTATCAAACGAATCACATAACTTCTTTCTTATTACCATTCTTCAGCATCAGGCCAAGAGTTCTTTAAGAAACACAAGGGGGAGCTAGAGATGCGTCTTCATGTCCTTGATCCTATCCTAAACCACCTGGAGTGTGGCGGGGTTCTCTCTTGCCCGGAGAGGGAGGAAGTGGAAAGCAACACAACCCGCCTAAAAAAGAACTTTGCCCTCATAACCATGCTGGAGAAGAAAGGAGGTGTGGCCCAAGAGAAGCTTTATGAGGCTCTTAAGAAGCATAACCCTCTTCTGCTGGAGGATCTTCAGCCTGAGCCACAGCAAAGAGGAAGTAATGACCCTCCAGTGCCCATCCAGTGGAATTTCAGTTAATGTCCATATGTTCGCCCAATTATGTTATCTCAATTAATTAAATTACACGGCACGTTACATTTTATTAGGGCCCAAGCACCAGAGGTGCAAAGCCCTATTGTTTCTGTAAGTATTATCATTATAAACAAACAAGAGAACAACATGGGCCCTATCATGACATTCTAAAGTGCATTGTCACTCGTCAAAAGTCTATTCAAATTTAGTAGGATGTCCAGTTCACATTGGGAGGGGTTTCGTTATCAAACGTGGAGCGCATGGCGCAACAAGGTGTTCCTAGGTTTTTTAATCAGTCATATGGGTGTGTTTGGGGCGTAACATAATTTTAAACCAATGAGAATGACATCTGTCATTCCCTTTAACGGCGCAACGCGCGATATGTCAAATAAATGCATCAGTATTTTGGCATTCAACGGTGCATTTGAAGGGGTCATTCTTAAACCATGCTTTACTAAAATATACTAAATAATAGCCTTCACGCATTTGCACTTGTCTATTATTTGAACTCATTGGCAAAGTGAAACTAACTTCACCAAGGAGTCAGTCAACGACAAGACAGTTATATGCAGTTACTTTTTACTATTGACTGACAATGGGTTACCACCGAAAACATAGGCTGGAAAAAGCAACACTTACCCTAATATTGCTCAAATGACTGAATAAAACAACATTTATCCTGCAGAGGAGTTGCTTATATCTCGTGACACTGCGTCTTCAGCTGTGCTCCATACGTGTCTCTCACCTCTCCCCTAATCACTTTTAACCATCATTACCAATTTGCAAATGATGGTGAATAACTACTCATCATGAGATGTACAGTATTTCATAATATCTTTATTCTAATTATGTTTCCCATTATAATCGTGCAATTTGTAATGCTTTGCATGGACATGCGCTGGTGTGCGTTCATGAATGATAGAAGGATGGTGCGTGCACCTGCCAATATGACTGTTGACATGCGCTCTTAAAATAGCATATGAACAACTCGCCATTGACTTCTGACCAGGTTTAGGTGGTGTACGATAGCGATTTTTAGACAAGGCGCCAGGCCCCTCCCTAGGTTGTTAATTGCCACACCCCTGGTCGCAATGTTTAAAAAATAAACGTGCAAACAGCACATTTTTGTCACAAACAGAATCAACCTAAGCGTGCTCAGATGATGGGATAGACGAGGCACTGTTGCTCACCTGTCCATCTTCTTAAAGCCCAGTTTGGCTGGTTCGAGCATAGTTGCTCCGCAACGGAGCAATGCCAGACCGAACTTCCCGACCTCAAATGTTGTGGGCGGGGCTAAATTAGCACCCAGGCTAGATCCAAGCAATACAGCTGCAGGAATCCTATTGTTTTTGTGCTCATAATTATAAGGGGTTCAAGCAGCACAGCTGTGGGAACTCTTGTTTTTGTTCTCATTAAAAGTGGACACTACACACTATGGTCACAGACCCTAGTCTCGATTCAGATCCCAAAACATTGTTGTACAATGTATTGTGCACCTACAGGCGGCGCTATAATAATCGTCATAATATAATCGTAATAATCGTCCTCTGCTGTGGAGATGTCAACTTTTTTCACAATTTCATAATAATTGAAAGTAAAGTAAACTAGTCTGAGGCAGTTCATCTCAGTCTCAGTACATCATAGCTGTTAACATTGAGCTTTGAAAATAAGGGAGATTTCCCGGGTTTCTCACGCAGAATAAGGGAAAATGTCAACATTCGTCCCCCAACGTTGGAAGGGTTGCAGTATTAGTCCGTTTCATAATTGCAAGCTCGTGCATTGGTCAGCTAAACAATACAACAAAGTAGCCTACTTTATTTACGCCTAACAACAGCCTATATTAATTTGGTCAACTTTATACAACCCTAGGAAGGTTAAAGTTCTGTAGCCTAATTGATGGCCCTGTGCGCTGTCATTCTCTCTCCTGCACAAACAAAATATGTGCGTTCCAAGTAGCCTATAGTGCGTAATTCTTCTTCATAAAGTTGAACAAATGCATTTGGTTATTTTAGAGAGAACATATAAATAGCCTGTCATGCAGTTTATGGGCTACAGTGCAGAGTTGGGAAGTTATGGTAGGCCAACTTGGAGTGAATATACAAACAGGGGGAATTCTTTCTCTACTCGTAGCTGAGTGGTAGGCCGATACACACAGCGTTCGGCCGTACACTATGCAGGTGCCACTGAATCATGCTCTCACGACAACCACGCCTTCATCTTAAATAGTCTCACTGTCGCCTTCAAGCAAGCAAAACGATGCTTTGAAAACATCTGTTTCGTTGGAAGAGCAAGGGTGTAGCAACAGGACAACAGTACAGAGAATGACAAGTCCGATGGTAGAGCTATGTTATGAGATTGTTAAAATACGAGATGTTTACGGGAAAATATTAAAAGGGGAAGACAGCGGGAAAAAAGTTAAAATACGTGAGAAACACGGAAAAAACGAGAGGGTTGACAGCTATGGTGTACATCATCTACAGACAATGCTGACAAATAATTATCCAAAAAACTTTCATTTGTCAAACCATATTTGAAAAAAAAAACAAAACACCCAATGAACATTATAAGGAAGTGACCCCTTATGACTTTCCTATATCTAACCATACAAGGCCCTAACATAACAAAGGTTCATGAACATAGCCTACACAATGATCAAAATTTGGTCAAATTTTAGAAAAGTAAAAAATAATTGAAACTTTGACCGTCTGCATGTATGCATTTTAATATACTCTCACACTCTCAACTCTGAGCTGGTCCGTAGCTCAAAGGTTCTCCACCTGCTGCCTAGGAGACTCTGGGTTCAGAACTCACCCGAGTCATGTCTCAAACTTGTCCAGTTATAGCAAGACTGCATTGTTATGCAAGCCTCAGCATTACTAAACCAGATGCAGATGAACATATTCTGAGAACATATTCTGAGTTGACCACCAATAATGTGGAATAATCACAGGAAACACAATAGGATTCCCACAGCCGCCCTGCTTGGACCCCTCATCATTCTTACAGAAACAATAGGGCACAGCCTTCATTTCTGGGGATTCACAGCTTTGGTGTTCCAGCCCTAGTATTTAAATCATTATCCTGAGGTCTGAAGTCTGGCTCATTCTCCTGTGTTTCCAGATATTCCTCCTCCTGGGCAGATCCAGTTCACTTCAGTGCAGCCAGACTCTGTGTCCTTAAGCTGGTCACCACCAGAGGGCGCTCCTGGACCCCACAGGTTCAGAGTGACCTGGAGAGGTGGTGAAAAGCAGCACAGCATGGTAGTGGCAAGTTTGGGTCTAATGGTGACAGAACTGACTCCAGGAGAGAAGTATGACTTTGCTGTGACCACCCTCAGGGAAGATGGCTATCAGAGCTCATGTGTGGAGAGGTCTGTTCACACAGGTGAGAATAAATAATAGGTGAGAACAAGACTCATTCTCTTTGTGAAGCAGGTGGCAACACCATGCAGCAATCTTTCCACGCACAGCTATGTGGTAGACCTTGTTTGATAATCAACTGTCCGGGACCTAATAGTAATTTTAGCCCAGTAAAAGAATGCTGGCCTATACAGAATTATTCTGATGTAGCCTATTTCATAGGCCCCCCACAGCCTACCATGTTTGTCAACCAACTAGCCTACTCTGTATACATACAATGCAGCATTTTATGTGCACTAATGCTTGAGATGTTAACTGAAATTAGTGTGAGTGATGTGAGCGTTATTTGTCATAAAGTGGAGTAGTGAAAGCCATGTGATGATCACAATGTTACAACATGCCTCCACATGTCCCCAATATTCTCTGCAGAGGTTCCTCCACCAGAGAATCTCACTGTGGATTTGAACTCATTGACGGCCTCTCTGACGTGGACCAAACCCGCCGGAGTGGACCAGATGTCTTACCTGCTGGAGCTTCAGAATCAGAAATGCATAGAACCCGTCCACAGAGGTTCCCCCAATTATACCTTCACTGGCCTACAACCTGGAGGAGATTACACCATCAGTGTGTACACTGTGCTGAACAACGGCCGCCAAAGCAAACCAAGCAACCAAATCTTTAAAATAGGTAAAGTATTGTTGGATGCAAATACATATTTCAGATACATTTTCACTTCAATTAGAGCGCATCATATCAATTGTTAAGACACTACAATAATTCATTCACTCACTTACTCTTTACAGTAATTCGCAGGTTGTCAAAATTTGTCATTTTCAACATTTGATATATTGTCTATGTCCTTTTTGCAGCTAAATATGGGTTTACGAGATTTGCAGATGATCACATTCTGTTTATTTTCATTTTACACAACGTCTCAACTTTTTTGGAATTGGAGTTGTAAAACCACACATCATACAGTTTTCACAAAGACGTTTAAGCAAGTTTTCAAAAAATGTTTCCAAATGGCTGAACTTCATGATTTTATTGCACAACAACCTTCTCAATCCTTCCAGAGATTCCAGTCCCAGAGCGTCTGGATGTGAGCTCCATCACTACATCATCTGCTAACCTCAGATGGGAGGTGTCTCCTGAGATGAAGCAGACTCCACACAGCTTCCTGGTCTCTTACCAGAGTGAGGGGACTGAGCCACAGTCCATGTTTACTGAGTCATGCAGCACAGACATCACAGGCCTGGAAGAAGAAACGGACTACACTGTTAGAGTCTACACTCAGCTCCAACATGGAGTCAAGAGCCAGCCTGCTTCTGTTCACTTAAAGACAGGTGAGATATAATTTATAAAGGTATGTACATGGACACCACTGAATCTTTTAATAAGACTTTTTAACACAATTACAAAATAAATTATTGACAGTCCCTAGATAAAACCTAAAGTTTTTTTTATTAGTTCTAAGCACAACTCCTCTATTACCATTTGGAAGTGCCGATTCAGACCTCCATATAGGGCCCTAAGCAAAATCTTGCTATGGGGCCCTCCTACCTAAACTATGTGGGACACACAGTCACACCTGACACCCCAGTGCTCCCAATACAATCATCCCACCCCATTTTAGATGTCTACGGAAATTGCCAAAAATAATTGTGTGGATCACCTTCACAGCTGTAAATGCCCAGTTTTAAGGTCTGGTCTGGTCTGCTTGCTTTTGATGCCTGCTGTACATACTGTATCTGTTTGTGCTAGTTCTGGCTAAGGCCAACTGTTCTTCACCTGTGTCTGTAGCCTAGTACTTGCCAAAGACATCTAGCCTACTGGACTGTCCCCCCTCTGATACCCCTCAATATATTTTATAACGTAGACTATTTCAACTATCATTTTAATACTCCATGATTATAATTTACTATGTGCATCTATTGTCTGGTGAAGTGTT
Organism: Alosa sapidissima; assembly: GCF_018492685.1. Lineage (NCBI taxonomy): Eukaryota > Metazoa > Chordata > Actinopteri > Clupeiformes > Clupeidae > Alosa > Alosa sapidissima. The sequence goes on along the minus strand of NC_055976.1, from coordinate 28,512,411 downwards.
TTCTTTTTTTATTTTATGTGAATGCTTCAGTTTTTTAATAAATAGTGAAGACCTCTTTTAGGAACATGTTATATCCTATTGACATGAATGATATACTAGTACTAGACTTATAATATTAAACATGTTTTATTTATTCATTTACTTTTGCCCATATTGCATACCCATAATTCATTGAATTTTGTTGTTTGTAGGTCCATCTCTGAGAATCGTGTTGGTTGGAAAGACTGGAGTGGGAAAGAGTGCTGTGGGCAACACTATCCTGGGGAGAGAAGCATTTCATTCATATAACTCAGTCACACAAGTATGTGAAGGAGTGTGTATGGGCAGTCTGAGACCAGTTAAAGTGATTGATACGCCTGGTATTTTACACAAAGACAGAGATGCAGATAATGTCAAAGTGAAATGTATGAAGTACTCCACTCCAGGACCCCATGTATTCCTGCTGGTGATTGCAGTGGGGACGTTTAGTAGGAATGAACAGAAGGCAGTCAGAACCCTACAGGAGCTCTTTGGGAAAAGAGCTGCAAAGTACACAATGATCCTGTTCAGTCACGGTGATAAACTGCATGGTCAGACTATTGATAAATATGTGCACTCTGCCCACCCCAAACTAAGGGAAGTGATAAAGAGCTGTGGTGGAGGATACCATGTGTTCAACAACAACAGCAGAGACCACACACAAGTTGTGGAGCTGATGAAGAAAATAGATGAGATGGTGAAGAGAAGTGGAGGAGGTCACTTCACTGAGGAGATGTACGAAGAGAGACAAAGAGTCATGCGAGCCACAATGGTGGCCATTCGGAAGAAGCTACTCACTGTTGGCGATGTTGGATGTGGGACAAGATGTTTGTGTATAACTTTCGTTGAAGACAAGTTTCCTGAAATATATGTCCCCCGTGTATTGGAAAATTATATTGCTAACATTGAAGTTGATGGGAAAGAGGTGGAGCTTAATCTGTGGAACACAGCAGGCCAGCAGGAGTATCCCAGACTGCGGCCCTTGTCTTACCCTGACACAGACGTCATACTCATGTGCTTTGCCATAGATAAGCCAAGCAGTTTGGAGAGCATTTCAAAGAAGTGGGCTCCGGAGCTCAAACACTTCTGTCCGAATGCTCCCATCATTCTGGTGGGCAACAAGAAGGATCTGCGCAATGATGAGCATGCACGTCGGGAACTAGCAAAGAGGAACCAGGAACCTGTTAAACAAGAGGAGGGTTGGGACATGGCCATTCGCATCGATGCCTTTGGCTACATGGAGTGCTCAGCGAAGACGATGGAGGGCGTCAGGGAGGTGTTTGAATTGGCCGCTAGGGCAGCGCTACAAGCCGAGAATCAAAGCGCCTGCCTCTTGTCATAGAGGCAGAGAGGATGCTGGGAAAGGGAGGGGAGGTGACGTAAACCAGGCCAACCAACAAAACAGAGGAGTGGGTATTAGAAAGGGGGAGCAACGCATCCCCTGCTGAGTAGGGGGATGAGGATGGATATGGAGACATCAAACCAGGCCAAAGGCTGACCTTGAGCTTATTAGATCCTCCATCTGGTCACTCAGTGATGCCACTGGTTAAATTGATCAAACAAGGAATTTTGGTTTATTTATCACATACTGACCCCACATCACATCACCCACATCACATACAGACCCCACATATGTACGCTGCACTGCATGGAGGCACCACTACAATGATAAAAAAAAACACATCATAGGGAGGTTAGGGCTGTCATCATCATAACACAAAGCAGTGGTTTATAAGTAAGTATAAGTGTTAGTAAGAGGAGCAGGGGAAACAGTTTCTAGTATAATATGATTAATAATCCCTAGACACATCTGCATTTTAGAGAGGTTATAGAGAGCACTGCAGAACATAATAAGGGACAGAGCCATCATCCTCTTCACACATGGGGATTATCTGAAACACCAACCTGTTGATGAATATGTCAACAACACCACTCTTTACCTCCAACAGCTCATCTGTGGGGTATACTACGAAGCACGTTAGACATATCTAGGCTATCTAGACATATTGAGGCTTCACAAAGCCTTGACTCTGGTGTATAAGTTAAGTGATACTAAGATAGCAGTTACAGTATGTGATATACAGTATTTGTCAAACTAGGCTTTCAGCTCAGATCTGTGGTCATTTTTAGTGTCTAGCCTATAACATCAAATAAATCGATTGTCATCAGATGTTGTATTGTATGCACGAGAATCTCCGGTTCTGCTCTCTCCTGGTTTGAATCCTACCTCACAGGACGCTCGTTTAACCTATAATGGCTTGGACAGCTATCTGCACCTCACTATCTCACCACAGGGGTCCCCCAGGGCTCAGTGCTGGGCCCCCTTCTCTTTGCGATCTACACCACCTCCTTGGGACAGATTATCCGTTCGCATGGCTTCTCATACCACTGATATGGAGACGACACACAGCTCTATCTGTCCTTTCCACCTGATGACCCCTTGGTTTCAGCACGGATCTCGGATTGCCTCTCAGACATGGATGAAGGCACATCACCTCCAGCTGAACCTCTCAAAAACTGAACTGCTAGTCCTCCCAGCTAAACCTACCATACACCACGACATCAACATCAAATTTGACTCCCTGTCTGTCTCACCTACCAGGACTGCAAGAAATCTAGGAGTTGTTCTCGACAACCAACTAACCTTCTCAGATCATGTTGCCTCAGTCGCCCGGTCGTGCCGTTTCACACTCTACAACATACGGAAAATCAGGACTTACTTGACTCAAGATGCTACCCAACTCCTGGTTCAGGCAATAAAAAAGTAATCACACGACTTGATTACTGCAACGTCCTCCTGACAGGTCTCCTAGCCTGCACAGTGAAACCCCTTCAGATGATCCAGAACGTGGCGCGCGCCTGGTCTATAACCAACCCAAAAGTGCACATGTTACCCCGCTGCTCATCCAGCTACACTGGCTACTTATGGTGGCCCGCATCAAATTCAAGGCTCTAACGCTTGCCTACAGTACAAAGTAGTCTCCGGTTCTGCTCCCACCTTCTTGATTGCCCTCATACAGACATACTTTACCTGCAGACCGTTGCGCTCCTTAGACGAACGACGTCTAGCTCTACTACCGGTACGCTCAGGCAAATCTAAACTTTTCTCATCTGTTGTTCCTCGTTGGTGGAACACACTGCCAATTCCTACAAGGGCAGGGACATCCCTCTCCATTTTCAAAAAACTCCTGAAGACCCAGCTCTTTAGAGAACATCTCCTCTCATAGCACTACTTACAACAAGTCTTGCTGATGCTAGCACTTACCACCTGTCTTGAACTGACACTCAACTGTTTAAAAACAGCACTCACTGATACACCTATTCTTACTGTACTGTACCATTTTGAAATTGTCCTAAAATTGTTGAGAAAATTGCTTTAAAACTTAAACTGTTACCATGTTGTTAGTCGCTTTGGTTAAAAATGCCTAATGTAATGTAGGCCTAATGTAATTTTTGTAATCCACACTGCATTTTGTATTAAAATCGCATTGATACTGTACATTATGATGATACATTTTATTATGTCATAATACTGGACAGTGATAGTGTAGTGGCTAAGGAACTGGGCCAGCATGCAGTAGCTGCACACAGACACACACACACACAAAGACTAAGTCCTGTGTACAGGGCTGCAACTCAGCTGTGGTTGAGTATTTAGAGACGGATATCCACTTGGCTGGCCATTGTGGTGCATAAAGGTACAGATAGTGGTGTTTCTCACTTGCACACCCTGAACAGTCAATGTGCTGTGATTGTTTCTTACGATTCCAGAGCCAGATAGTGCCCTCTTGTGGAAGTTTGTGGTACTGCAGTTACTCACACATCACACATACAGTATGTGCCTAACAGAAAACTGTAGACTTTTGCAGATTTTGTACTTTGTTTTTACTATCTTGACTAAGGACCATTTCAAAAGAGTTGTTAATGATAAAAAAATATGATGTAACACACTGCAGGGTCACGCAGAAAGAGCAATAAAAACACTGATTTGTGCTAAATTAGCCTGTGTGTACCTCAGTTCAAAGTGGCAAAGCTTTTGCACACCTTTTTTTGGGGATAGGTGCATCGGAGATGACCATGGGTCGTGAATCAGTGGTTTTAGAAGAGATCCCGCACACTGTCCATTCCGCATGCAAAAATGTATTTGAATATAACACAACGTTTCGGTTTCAGTGTTATATTCTGAGACCGAAACGTTGTGTTATATTCAAGTAAATGTTTGAATGCGGAATAGCTTGTGTGTACCTGAAATCCAATTAGTAAATGTTGTGTATGCGCTTCTCCCAGAGCTCGTAGCCTGTGTACCTGAAATCCAATTAGTAACTGCTGTGTATATCTCTGTTAGCCTAGAAATCTAGACGCACCCTAGCGGCAGCAAATTACATTTGCTTCCAGGGCTAGTCTAGCAACTCTCCGTTGGCTTGTGAGCTCGAAAAATTAAACTTCTATCAGGCCAATCAAATCGTGTATAGAGTCGTTAGGCGGGCTTAACATAATGATTGATGGCAGAGTTGCAACGGTTTGGCTTGAATTCCCTGCTACTTGAAAACAAAGAAGATGGATGTTGCTGTTGGCCAACAGTGTGACATAAGTTAAGCTCCGCTGGTGGGAAAACACATGGGACTCATAGCGCTGTCCTATTGCGTGCAGAGGGAATTTGAAAGACAACCGATTATCCCGCCCCGCGGACTGAGCACTGTGAACGGTGAGTGCCCAGACCCTACATTTTAATGTGGGTCTGGCTCGCCAGGCTATATCTCTGCGCTTCTCAGCAGCTCGTTGCCATGGTGTTTGCCATGTGTTTGTTTCGAGGGATCCAGTAGCCCCACACATGTCCATCACAAGCACAGCACATGAAGAGGAGGAGGAGGAGGGAAAATGAACAAGTGTAAAATCAACAGCGGTGTTTTGATGTCATGTTGATGTTGCTGAATGGTTCATGAGAGTGTTTGATCAGCACCCTGTGTGTGTACTACACAGCTGGACCTATGGGGTACACACACACACACAACCATACACAGAGAACACACAGGCATGATTATGCCAAAAGAATCAAGTCAACATTAAATAAAAAGAGTAATGTGTTGGTGAGAAAACAAAAAAACAAATAAATAAAGCAGCAGCCTAAATATGAAAATAGCAACAATCAGAGCAGTTGTAGCAGTTAACATCACCTCTTAACCAAACCCAACCCCTAACCCTGACCTTAACCATAACATGTCATGTAGTTTGTTGATAATCGGAGCATCTGTAGTCTGTCTGTAGCTACTCAAGTAAAGTGTGATCACTTTGAGAAACCATAGATAAATAATTCATATGAATGTTTGTGAATGTGAATTCATATGAATGTGAATCGTGTTGTTACATTGTGAATATGTTTGTGTTTTTGCATTAGTGCATTGTATTGCATTTGTACTTGTATTGTATCTATTGTATTTGCAGATGACACCTGATTGATATTAAAAACAGATCAGATCTCTCTGTTCAGTTATTTTATGTCTGGTTGATATACTCATTCTTTTGATTGTAATCTAATAACTATTTATCTGCATGCTTTAACAAATGTGTCAGCTTGTTGATATCCCAATAATTAGGCTAATAGCAAATGCTGTGTTGTATACTTCAGGCCTCGTATCAGAAATACAGACAGATCAGCAAACTACTACAGGGCTTGTGGTCCTAAGGGAAGCCCACAGCCCCTAACACTATGGAACAGATTTGAATGCCTCCGGGACGTGAGAGAGGAATTTCCCAGGGAACAGACCCAAAGCAGGCAGCGATCAAACCACAACAAAAGAAAGATGGGCACAGACAAGAAGCAGCACTCGACCCCTATTCATCCCACAACCCTCGTTCTAGGCGACTTTGCTGTGAGACATATAAATGGGGAAAGGATGATTGTATGTTGTTTCCCAAATGCTTCAGTGTCTGACACAAAAAACAAGCTTGCAGAACTGGTGTCAAAATATGCAACTATCAAGCGCATCATTGTGCATGTTGGAGCAAATGACATCTACAGAGAACAGCTGTATGTTAAAGAAGATTTCAAGGAACTTTTCTCGGCCCTATATGAGCTTGGAATACAAATTTTCATCAGTGGCCCACTCCCAGCAGAGGGAAGCTTTGTATTTTCCAGACTATTCAGTTTAAACACCTGGCTCGCAAAAACATGCTTTTCAGTTGGGATGAATTTTATTGACAATTTTAACCTTTTTTGGAATCGCAGGGAATACTTCAGACCAAATAGCACAGAGCTGAGTTGGACTGGGGCAAAGATCTTAACCGAATACTATCACCTCTCTCTCCTGCACCCAACATTTTTTCTGCCAACCTTGAGCCGAGCCTCTGATAAGCGCTCAGTGGCCATACAGACGGAACAAGCGGATGACATCAACAACTCAGCTAAACCAAAACACTCTGCACAGGCTGAAACAGAGATATGCCCAACCTCCCCTGCTGTGGGGCCCTCTGATAACCACCCGCTAGCCTCCACTGAAATGCAGACCTTGGAGAAACATAAACAACCAGCTCAACAATGCCAAGCCATGTCCACTGGACAAGATAAGATGGGTGCTGCTAAAATGACTCAAAGTCAATCACTGGCGTCAAACTCCCTGGAATCTCAGCAAACAAATGGATGTGATGAGCATGAGGAGATAGCACCTATCAAAGCTGCTGAGAGGATATCAGAAAGGAAGGGTCATGTTGTAACACCAGTACCAATACCCCTCCCCACCTCCGTCGTCTCCTTGTCACCACAAAGACACAACAACATGGAATACACTACTGGAATACATGCTGAAAGCGGAGCATCTGCAACAAACTTCCCAGAACCTCAGCAGGCAGATGGAGACTCTGGATCAATTTTCAACCCCCTGCAATATAAATGGTACTGACAGTAGTTTTGAGAACATGCCGGGACCCAGTAAGCCCATGACATTCTCTATTCCTGTATTGACAAGAAATAGAACACAAATGCATCGAGCTTATAGGGTAAACCAGTCCAATCTCCTACCCGTACCACATCAACCTCAGATTTCCCCCATGGATCATATTTCCCCAACACTTAAACTAACAAAACTAGCACTCCTAAATATCAGATCTCTTTCAAACAAATCATTCTTAATTCATGATCTAATTTGCACACACAACCTTGATTTTTTACTTTTAACTGAGACATGGTTAGATCAAGCAAACAGTGCTGCTACTCTCATCGAATCAGCTCCCCCAAACTTCAGTTTTTTGAGTGCTACCAGAGCAAATAAAAGAGGTGGGGGGATAGCCACAATTTTCAAGACGTCTTTTCAGTGCAATCAGTCGTCATTCGGTGACTTTACTTCATTTGAATATCTGTGTGCATGCATTAAGTCTTCTCCTCAGATTTTATTACTGACAATTTACAGGCCTCCAAAACATTCAGCTAAAGTTTTTCTTGAAGAGCTAGGTGAACTGCTATCAGTTGTTTGCATAGAGTATGACTGTCTTATTATATCAGGGGATCTAAACTTGCATGTGGATAATCCTGAAAACAATTATGCCAAGGAATTCATTGCACTAATCGATACTTTCTCCCTAACACAGCATGTACAGGGGCCAACACACTCTCTCGGCCATACCCTCGACCTGGTTATCACAAAGGGTCTCGATGTCTCTACAGCTGTTAAAGACCTGGCCTTATCTGATCATTTTTGCGTGTTCTTTGATGTGTCTATGTCCCCACACACTCAAAACACAGCTATGATGGTAAAAAGGAGAATCATAAATGATCAGACAAGTGCTCTCTTTGAGCAAGCACTCTCACTAAAGTCAAGTCAACTGTCAGACTCTGAAGACTTATTTGATCACTTTAATGCAAAAATGGCAAACATTATGGATGACATTGCTCCATTACAATTCAAGAAAGTTAAGGACAAACAGAAAGCACCATGGAGGCAAAATCCAGCAGTTAAACTTCTAAAAAGAGAGTGTAGGAAGACTGAAAGAAAATGGCGTAAATACAAACTTCAGATCCACTATGAAATCCATAAAGAGATGCTCCGCACATATAACTCTGAAATATGCAAAGCAAGACAGTCTTTCTTTTCTAACATTATCAATAGAAGTTCAAATAACACTCGTATTCTATTTTCAACTGTTGATAAGTTAACAAATCCCCCCTCACAATTAGCGCCTGAACTTCTCTCAACTAATAAATGCAATGAGTTTTCATCTTTTTTTAAAGGTAAAATTGACAAAATCAGACTTAACATATCTGCTCAATTACAAATTCAACAACCTGAACTTCCAGCAACAAACAGAGGGAAACTAAACTTGATGTCAGAGTTCAGCTTGATAGACTACGAAACACTTGAAAAAACGGTACAGAATCTCAGCCCTTCCACATGTGTCTTAGACACTCTGCCTACCAATTTCTTCAAAACTGTTTTTCCCCTCATAGCGGCAGATGTCCTTCAAATTGTAAATGTATCATTGCTGTCTGGCACTTTTCCTAAGTCACTGAAAACAGCTGTTGTAAAGCCACTTCTCAAGAAGAATAACCTGGATGCCTCCATGCTAAACAATTACAGGCCCATATCCAATCTACCTTTTATTGGCAAAATTATTGAAAAAGTAGTCTTTAATCAATTAACCACCTTCCTAACATCAAATGGGTATTTTGATTACTTTCAGTCTGGTTTTCGGGCAAATCACAGCACTGAAACAGCTCTCATTAAAGTTTCCAATGACATACGCCTCAACACAGATTCAGGTAAAACATCAGTCCTAGTGCTACTGGACCTTAGTGCAGCATTTGACACTGTTGATCACAATATTTTACTACACAGACTAGAACACTGGGTTGGATTTACAGGCATAGTTATCAGCTGGCTAAAATCATATCTACAAGAAAGGAGCTTCTTTGTTGCCATCGGAAACTGTACCTCAACACCAACGTCCTTGACCTGTGGTGTTCCCCAGGGGTCGATCTTGGGGCCACTATTATTCAACCTCTATATGCTCCCACTTGGACAAATCATTCAAAATAATTTGATTTCATATCATAGCTATGCAGATGACACACAAATTTACTTAGCTCTATCACCAAACAACTATGGTCCTCTTGAATCTATGTGTCAGTGTATAGAACAAATCAACACCTGGATGTCTCAAAATTTTCTTCAGCTGAACAAAGAAAAAACTGAAGTAATTATATTTGGTAAAAATGAGGAAAGACTTAGGGTTGCCACTCTCCTTGACACAAAAGGGTTGAAGGCAAAGGATACTGTTAAAAACCTTGGTGTATTAATTGACAGTGATCTAAATTTCAACAGCCACATGAAAGCGATAACTAAATCAGCTTTTTACCACCTCAAAAATATTGTCAAACTCAGAGGGCTGATGTCAAAACATGACTTAGAAAAACTCATTCATGCATTTATCTCCAGCAGGGTTGATTACTGCAATGGACTGTTCACAGGCCTTCCTAAAAAGACTATTAAACAGCTTCAGGTGATACAAAATGCAGCAGCTAGGACTCTAACAAAAACTAAAAGAACTGACCACATTACTCCAATTCTTAAGTCCTTGCACTGGCTTCCAGTAAGTCACAGAATTGACTTTAAAGCACTATTGCTTGTTTATAAATCAGTAAATGGAGCAGGACCTAAATACTTGTCAGACATGCTTCAGCAGTACACACCTTCTCGTCCTCTCAGGTCCCAGGTGAAAAACCTGCTAGTAAAACCTACAGTTAGAACTAAACATGGTGAAGCAGCTTTTAGCTGCTATGCGGCTCAGCTGTGGAACCAACTTTCGGATGACATTAAAAAGGCCCCAACTGTAGCCAGTTTTAAATCTAGACTTAAGACCAAACTGTTCTCAGACGCTTTCTGCTAACTGTGCCGAGTTACAAATTCTGAATCTGCCTCGATAATTATTCTACTTTGTCTTTTATTACTTTTTTTTACTACTTTTGCCTTTGTTTTTGCTTACTAATTATTCTTTATTTTTAAATGATTTTACCTTGTGTTTTATGTTTTCTTTTTATTATGATCTTTACCTTTTAACTATTCTTTGACTATATTGCCCTTCTATGCTTTTATTTGTTATTATCGTTTGGTTTTGTTTATGTAAAGCACATTGAATGACCTCTGTGTATGAAATGTGCTATATAAATAAACTTGACTTGACTTGACTTGACTTGTATAGTCAAAGTCTGTCTCTTCAAGTCGGTCCAGGGATTAGTCCTATTTACTCATGCTGATGCATTTCTTGAACAACAGGTGGCAGTAGGCTATACGATGCACCATGTAGATCAAACACCGTAAAGAGAGAAAACAAAAGTAGGCTAAAGTGCGAGAAAAGAAAGCAGCAATCAACCTCGCAGTACACATGTTGGGGATATTGTTTTCCCCAAGTGTGTAACAACTGTGCTTTATGTCAAGAGGAGATGATGAGACGCTTTTATCCAGAATATAGTCATCCAGCTCTGGATCAGGTACTGACATCTGTCAAAACTTGTTTTCCTGTTGAAGGAAGTTTCGCGGTGAATCTTAAGTTAGTGTAGGCTACGTCTGTTTATGTTCTTTCATTATATTAAACAGGGTTCAAATTTTTTAATTTGTTTGATATGATTTCCTGTATTCTGGTGCATTTTGGGGATGGCCAATACTAAATTCAATCAGATTCATAGCCTACATCCTGATTTGTTGATATTGAGGCAATGATTCCATGCAAAGGCTTGGGCTTCAGGGCCCCCTGACCCCTTGGGCCCCTGGGCCTGGGCCCGGTAGGCCCGTGCAGTAATCCATCCTGTGTGTGTGTGTGTGTGTGTGTGTGTGTGTGTGTGTGTGTGTGTGTGTAATACCTGCCAACACTCTCTTTTTCCTCGGGTTTCTCCTGTATTTTAAAGTCATCTCCCGGCGCCACGTAGGTCTACAAGCAATGTCATTTTATCTTGCCAAACGTATTGTTGATGTATTGCCGCCATCAGATTTTCTTGTAAATTTGATCGAGATTATTCTTTCGAATAATTTCTTTAAATACTCTGATCAATTCTATCTAGCTACAAGGGACTGCAATGGGTAGCGCCTTTGCACCTTCATATGCCTGCTTGGTGATGGGTTATTGGAAAAAAAAATATATCCACAATACTGAAAATAACCCTTTCTACTCCAAAATATAATTTTGGCGCAGATACATTGATGATGTCCTTCTGATATGGAAGGGCACAATCAATGAGCTAAATAGTTTCTTGACTTATGCCAATTTCACTACAGATTATCTTGCTTTCACACTGGAGAAAAACAACAAGTACATCGACTTTTTAGACCTTACTATATTTAAGGACGAGAGCAACACCCTACAATCCACAATTTACCGCAAACCACTTAGTCGGAACACTTTGTTAAGAGCGGACTGTAATCACCCGCCTCATCTAGTTCGCAACATACCAGTGGGCCAGTTATTGCGAGTGAGAAGAAATTGTAGTACAACTACTGACTTCAATTTAAAAGCAGCCAATCTAGCGCATCGTTTTGAACAACGCGGTTATGATCAAACTGATATCAACAAAGCATGGGACAGGGCTTTGAATATAGATCGCGCCTCACTGCTAAAGAAAAGAACGAAGCCACAAACAACATCTAGGCTTTCTTTTTCCTCTTGCCACACCCCAGCAGCGGGACACATAAAAAACATTGTTCGCAAACACTGGCGTGTGCTAAAAAGTGACCCGACACTTAAAGATGCGCTGAGCCACCCAGATTTATATTTAGGCGCGCTCGCAACATCCGCGATTGGTCCACTCGGACATGCCCGCCACCTCACTTCCTACCACTTGGCTATCCTGTCCACCACAAGGTTTCTATAAATGCGGAAATTGTGCACAATGCTCAAATTCGTCCAGTACAAAGTGCTTCTCTCACCCCCGCACTGGCAAGACATTTCTTATTTCTTCATTTATAAATTGCAACACCACACATGTAATATATCTTCTAAAATGTCCCTGTGGACTGGCTTATATAGGGCAAACAAAACGCCAACTTAAAATACGGGTATCTGAACACAAGACTGCCATTCGCACCCAAAACTCAACATATGCCATGGCGCGACATTACAAGGAGGCCAATCGTGGTTCTCCGGCATCTTTAAGATTCTGGGGAAATAGAGAAGATCACAGCCCCAGAGCTGGTGATATTATCAAAAAGTTCCTGTGCAGGGAAGCTTATTGGATACATGCACTTGGCACTTTAGAACCTTTAGGCCTGAATGAAGAACTGAATCAATCATGCTTTCTGTAATGTTAAACTATGTATTTGTCTAACAATGTAAACTATGTATCAATTACTCTTTTTCCCTATTGTATTGTGAACTATGTAGGCCTATGCTTGTTTATTTAAGCTACGTATGCTTGTTCGATCATTTTAATCACTTTTCTGGCTTGTGGGCAATTTGCCTTTAATGACTAATGTGAGTGTAGCTCCTTGGTAGCTTTGGGTGTATCTTCAGGTAGCCAACGCCCCCTTTATGCTCAATCACACCTGTTGGTAATCCTTATTAGGGCCTAGTGATGGGGACGAGACCACCTATGCCGAGTCCGAGTCAAGACCGATTCTTTGAAGGGTCGAGACCGAGTCGAGACCGAGTCTATTGGTTTCCAAATACAGTCGAGTCCGAGTCAAGGCCGAGTCTTTGAGGAAGCAAGTCCGAGTCGAGACCGAGTCCTTTAGGAGTCGAGACCGAGTCGAGACCAACACCATAAAAAAATTTCAGTTTTCATATTCATAATTTAATATCACCCCAGTTAATAATCAACCATTAGGCCTACAGACTAAGCTAGATTGGGAATTGTTTAGAGGAGCAGTCTTAATGTCTTAATATGGACTATGCTGACCTACAGACATTCACCGCAGCAGAGCCATAGAGATAAATAAACGGCTCTGACGGCAGTATCTTTGCATTGCACCATGGGATGTCATTTTTAAATAATGCCGGTCAACTTTGCATTTTATTATTATTGTTGTTATGTGTTGTGTGTTTTTTTTATATGAACATAAAAAATGCGTTGGTCTTGAGGACTCGGTCTGAAATTACGAGTCCTTCTCCACCTACTGTGGTCCGAGACCGAGTCAAGACCGAGTCTTTGAAGGAACGAGTCCGAGATGAGACCGAGAAAGCAGAAATTGGAGACGAGACCGGACTCAAGTACTAAATCGAGACCGGACTCAAGTACTACATCACTATTAGGGCCTTACCCCCCATTCCTTCCAAAGACTCTGATGAAGATGTGACTACATCGAAACGTTAGTCTATGTGTAATAATGTTCTGCACCTTTTACTAAAAGAATAAAGAAAATTAAGAAGACATCTGAGCTGCACCGGCGTCTCTCCTTTTCATCTCCCGGCGCCTTCCCGTTTTGATACTTCTCCCGGGAAACTCCCGGAATTTGCATGACCATCAAACTTAATTTTAAAATCACCGATCCATTCATTTTTTCTGTTAGTCTGACATTTCCCGGATTGCCAAATTGGGTATGATATACATCCTATACATAGCCTAAGCTATAGCCTACAATGACTTACTTTCAATTTCAATCCTTTTGTCATAAAACCTGGCAACTCAAAACCCAAATAAGGAAGCGGGTGCAAACGCAGCCACTGAGTCTCGGCAAGTGGGCTAGTTGTATAGCCTATGTCAAATTGTTAGAAGAAACGTTGTGATTAACACATCACATTATCTGTTCTTGAGTGTTGTGTTCATACGCAATAGGCTAATTGTGTCCTCGGAATATCCTAGGTGTTTTAGAGGAAGACTGCAGGCACCAGGTGGCACACCAAGGTGAAGTTAGTTTGATATTTGATATTCGGATATTTGACAGATATTCAATTTTTTTTAAGGTATTGAGAAAAACAGAATATGTATAGAATGTTTCCATAGGAAACAAATGGGTACTATAAAATAGCATGTGCAAAAATTATATTAATTTGAGGTGTGTCTGATTAGTCCCATAAAGGATATTCTGCATTGGTTTGGTGTTCCTACGTCACTTCCCTAGGTCACATGGCTTGGGAGGTATTGAAAAAAAAGACCATTCCTTATGGGAAATAATGTATTTTCTTTAAAACATTCATATAAAATACAGTGTGCATAGAGTGACTATAAAAGGAGGTGTGTCTGATGAGTCCCATATAGGATAACTATTCTGCATTGGTTTGGAGTCACTAGGTCACATGGCTTGGGAGGTATTGAAAAAAGGAGACCGTTTCTTATAGGAAATAATTGTTGCAAGAGTCTCAAGGAGGCTCAGATAAAGTCGCTTCAAAACTTTGGTGTTTTCGAACCCCTCAGATAGAGCCTCTTTTCAATTATTTTCAGCCACTGACTTAGTATGTAGATTCATATTATGTAAATTGGGAGATTATTGTTTATTGTTTTGAGTGTATAAACAGGTAGTTCATTGTTTACCATTTGGCTTTATGTAGAAAGATGAGTTATGCTAGTTAGCTCAGTGAGCAAACCATCGTCAATAGTCAATACATGTAGCCCTACTGATAGATATGTAACGGGAGTATTTTGCTCTCCATAAATATCCTCTGCGTTGTGTTTTTAAAAGAAAAGTTGAAATAATGCAACGTGACGTTCGATCAGAGTCTTATTGAATTTGTTTATTTTCGTACACAGGCTATCACATTCAGGTGCTCGTGTTGCATGATATCTGACAAACCCACCCGGGGTAGTGGGACACTTAATTAAAAGTTCATTTTCGCGGGGCCTAGCCCCACGTCACACCTACACCACACCCCCTTACCCTTAGATTCCCGTGGGAAAATAAAGAAAATTCAAAAACTCCAAAAAGAAAAGCACAACTCATGTGGGGAAATTCAGGGAAACAACATTAACCCTTCTACAGATACACTGCTTAAGGATTAAAAATGTTGAGTATACAAACTATATATTTCTGATTCATTTTACAAAAAAATAAGGATTTGGATGGATGAAATATGTTCAAAAAATACTAAAATGGTACAGTGACCCAAAAAACAGTTAGCGTAAGCTAATTTAAAATAAGAATTCCTTGTTAATTCAGAGAGTTTGGAAAAAGAGGAATAAATATGATACGTTTTAAAGCATATTTAGGCTACAGGCATTTCTGTATACATTTGATGTTTATAAATCATCTTAGTGAAAAATATGTAAACTTAGAAGGTTAAAATCTCTCATGTCGTGAGCGACTTGCGCGACAAAAACGACAGATTTATTATTTAGCAGCTGCATTTTACCATTGACAAAAGTGATTTTGCAACTTTGGTAGCTCTTGGTCTGAACGCATAGTTAGACAACAATCAGACAGCAATTTTCCCTCTATAACCTTTATAATGTAATAGCACATAATATTATATATAATGCTGACTTCATATAATGCAGCACCAATGCCAGCTTGACTAGATGATGAGGGAGAAACTGAATAATCAACACCAATTTCTGATGATGAGGATGATGACTGAAGTGATTTATTATTATGAAATGTCTCCATTCAAGAAACTAATGATGAACTTGACTTACTTACCCTAAAAAACATATATTTTGACCTTTTAATTACATTTGTATCAGGTTTTAAGCCTGAGATACGGAAAAATCTCCAAATGGCGGCCATTTTGGACGCCATCTTGAATATCTCAGAGAGCACAAGGGGGATTCACGGGGACTTTTAGTATGGCATTCCTAAAGGTATTCTAAACATATCCTGACACATTCAGCTTGTTACTCATTTGTTCCGGGTGTAACCTTATTAATACTGGACTATTGGGACTTGACTTGGACTTGACTGCTAAGACTTGGGACTTACTTGTGACTTGACTGCTAAGACTTGGGACTTACTTGTGACTTGACTGCTAAGACTTGGGACTTACTTGTGACTTGCCAAACAGTGACTTGGTCCCACCTCTGCAATATAGTAGGCTCTCTATTGATTTTAATGAGTAGGCCTAGGCCTTAAAGTTACAGTATTTCTATCACAATTTACCAGACTTTGACCTTTTGTCGGTTTTTAACAAAATTCTGACTATGATTGTTCCTTGTATTGCATCATGAGCACTGCGCCTATTGCATTCTACTGTTGTTAGCCTTAAGCCTAGCTCAGTCATTATGCTATACCACATCTCCCTCCATTGGAAGAGCAAGCTGCATTGAGCGTAATAAACTGCATTTAGAATGGCAAATCCACATTTCTAGATATTTTGGTGAAAGTAACTTAAAAGTAATGCAATAGTAGTGTAATGCCTTACAATTCAGAGACAGTAATATTATAATGTAACAAATTACTTTGAAATGACAGTAATAAGTAATACATAATACATTACGATTTTGAAGTAACTTAACCAAAACTGAATGTCCTATTGAAGGATTGTTTTGTCTCCCAGTGCAGTCTCAAGACCATGGAGGAAATTCAAGGAGACAGGCAGTTGCTCTAGGAGAGTTATGCAGAGTAGACGGTCCTTAACCCAGCAGCAGGACCAGTATGATCTGCTCCTTTTGTGCAAGGAGGAACAGTAGGAGCCCTGCCAGAGCCCTACAACATGACCTCCAGCAGGCCGCTGGTGTGAATGTCTCTGACCACATAAAAACAGACTTCATGAGGGTGGCCTGAGGGCCTAATGTCCAGAGGGACCTGCGTTCACTGCCCAGCACAGTGAAGCTCAATTGGCATTTGCCTTAAAATACAAAATTGCCAAGTCCGCCACTGTCAAGTTGCACCACAAACTGTCACGGATCTCAGTGATGGCCGTGTCCACATCTGGGAGCACATCCCCCAACACCATCAGTTGTCTCATGAGGAACATGCCCCAATGTCGTCAAGCATGTGGGGGCGATACCAACTGAGTACCATTTTCAGTTGCTGTGATGGACTACAAATGGACTACACTGACGCATCATTTTGTCACTTTGATTTTCAGAGGGTCTTTTAATTCAGCCCTCTGTTTCCAAAAACCAATGTGACATCCTTTCATTCCTAACATATTACCCAGTCCATATCCAGTGTTGGGGAGTAACGGAATACATGTACCGGTGTTACGTATTCAGAATACAAATTATGAGTAAGTATTCCGATACAGTTACAAGTTAAATAGTTGGTATTTAGAATTTACACTGTTAAAATCAATGGATTACATG
This sequence comes from Alosa sapidissima, assembly GCF_018492685.1. NCBI lineage: Eukaryota > Metazoa > Chordata > Actinopteri > Clupeiformes > Clupeidae > Alosa > Alosa sapidissima. Next base: position 28,495,241 of record NC_055976.1, on the reverse strand, counting down.
ACGATACTTCTCTGTTTCATAAGTTTATTCACTCTCTAAATAAATTAAGGCCACTCCATTTCCCAGAAGCTCCTGAAAGCATTCTATGATTAAATTGTTTCTATGATTAAATCCAACCCCCGCCGTCTTGCACTAGCCTCAAAACGCAGCCAGCGCGCATTATGGACGCGTCATCGGAGACCCTGAAAATTGCACAGCAAATTAGGAGTAAAGTAAGTGGAGGTAACTCCTGTTCCTCACTGATCGTGGTTCCTGATGTCTGTTCAAAGGATATTTTCCCAAGTATTAATAGCTCAGGCTACTTCGGCCAATCGGTTACACAGTTTGCTAATCAATAAACAAAGCCTAGTTCACGTGTTGATTTAGACCTACAATAAAACCAATCTCTAAAATAGGCACTGCATTCTAAGTTTTTTATTCTAACTTATAATAGTTTATGGATTATTTTTTTTTCTAATTAGATCTACATTTATGTTTTAAAATGCAGCCTCTGAATAATTATTCTTGTGAGTAGCATATTTTAACGTGCAGTTTTTGATTGTCATTACGCGATAACGTTCATTTTGAGAGCACTGATATACAGTAGCCTATAGTGTTTACATTTACAGGTCATTTGTGTTCCACCTGTCATATGCGCCCCTCAATTGTAGCCTACTGGGTTGATGCCACCGAAGAATCTCACAGGCACACCTTAATTATAATTTCTGGCTACGCCCTTAAAGTAGCCTATTTATTTAGTTTGTTTTAATTAGCCTAGTCGCCTGCTGTAGTTTTAGTGGTCACCTTGCTATTTTAAAGTTGTGTAGCTTAGTTGACTTTACATTCTCCTATGTGGGCCTAACACTTCAGCCATTTGGAACAGAAGAACACAACAGAATATGCCTGTTTAGTAGGCCTAAGCAGGATTTGATGGCCGCATTCCTACACTTATAAAATGCAAATTGATTGAGTAACGTAACGGAATGCGTTACAAATTACATTTTTGGGCATGTATTCTGTATTCTGTAACGGAAGACGTTTTGAAACAAACCCTCCCAACACTGTCCATATCATATAGATATCTAGCATGTTTTTGTTTTCATTGAGATATGATGTGTTTTCAAAGTGTTCCTTTTGTTGAGCAGTTTATTTTTGGAAACCTTACAACATGACAATAAGACATATGTGAGTGTGTGTGTGTGTTATTTGATTGTGCAGGTTTTAATTACATCTTTACAGGGCCTTTTATCAGTCTCTATTATTTTCTCATATTTTGATGCCAGGATTTTCACTGTAGTTGCACTTACACACACCAAATGTTCTATCCCTATATGCTGATAGGCCATTAACACATTGATTTTTGGGCTACCTTTCTGATTTGGAAATATGGGCCTAAATGTGTGCATATTTCGGTAGATAATGACTCATTTGCATATCTAAACATAGGCCTAACATTTATTTGTAATGCAAAAACATTTGAATAAACAAGTGGGTACGTTTTGGGGCAGCTGTGGCCTAGGCTACTGGTTAGCACTTCGGACCTGTAACCGGAAGATTGCCGGTTCCAACCCCGACCAGTAGGCACGGCTGAAGTGCCCTTGAGCAAGGCACCTAACCCCTCACTGCTCCCCGAGCGCCGCTGTTGAT
>NC_055976.1:28486115-28488615 GCF_018492685.1 Alosa sapidissima | reverse complement strand
CCTCTCCTCTTCCTCCTCTCCTCCTCCTCTCCTTGTCTTCTTCCTCTCCTCCTCTCCATCTCCTCCTCTTCCTCTCCTCCTCTTCCTCCTCTCATCCTCCTCTTCCTCCTCTCTGTTTGTCTTCTTCCTCCTCCTCCTCTTCCTCCTCTCTCCTTGTCTTCCTCCTCCTCTCCTCTTCCTCCTCTCCTCCTCCTCCTCTTCCTCCTCTCTCCTTGTCCTCCTCCTCCTCCCCCTCCTCCTCCTCCTCCTCCTCCCCCTCTCCTCCTCCTCTCCTCCTCCTCCTCTTCCTCCTCTCTCCTTGTCCTCCTCCTCCCCCTCTCCTCCTCCTCCTCTTCCTCCTCTCCTCCTCCTCCTCCTCCTCCTCTCCTCCAGTCCTCGGCGGTTCTTCCTGCTGTCGTCCCAGACGGCGCTGCACAGGGAGTACCGTGTGGAGCTGGACCGGCTGAAGGAGGAGAACGGCGAGACCATCCTCCTGCTGGACAAGTGCAGCAACCTCTCGCAGGGGCACACACACACACACGCACACACACACGCTCAAGCTCAATCACCCCGCAAGCGCTGCGCCAGGGGACAGGTCTACGACTACCCACAGATACTCCAGGTGGGACACACACACACACACACACTCACAGTCTTAGGGCCATTTTATGGTGTACACAAGCTACATGGACACAAACGTTATACTAGGAGGGATAAAGTTTCTTTGCACACAAACGTTATACTAGGAGGGTTTGATGTATTCTTGTAAGATGTAGTACAGTATTTCTTTAGTGTGATGCCGTTGCTTGTGTTTCTGATGGGGATGCATACATAGTCCATGCATGGGGTGTGTTGAGGTGTTTGTGCATGTCAATTGGGTCTCACATTCTGTCAGACATACCCATGAAAACACACACACACACACACACACAGATGGGAGATTGGCCATGTCTTGTTGCTGATTCTCAGCGCATCATCCGTCCAGCCTTGTCTAGACAGGAAACCCCACTCATCACACACACACACACACACACACACACACACACACACCGAGGAACACACTCCTGCACTTTTAAACACGGACATGCATAGACAATTATTTCATGCACATGCAACACACACACACAAACACACGGACGCACACACACACTTCTCATCTTGTCTGGAAAAGGGGCAGCACATCTGGGACACGTTGTCCACGGGCGAGAGAGACTGGGATAATGGGGAGTGAGGGAGATCTTCCCATATCTAACACATTAGCACATGTCACTGATAAATGTCTGATTTATGCTACTGTGTGTGTGTGTGTGTGTGTGTGTGTGTGTGTGTGTGTGTGTGATAGTGCCATAATGGGATAATGAAATGATTTCAATCCAACAGGAAGTCCTTATCACACTGTAGAGATGTTTTTAGCACTCATCACATTCTCACCTCCTGTCTCTCTCTCTCTCTCTCTCTCTCTCTCTCTCTCTCTCTCTCTCTCTCTCTCTCTCTCTCACACACATATACACACACACGTGTTCATCTCGCTGGCTTTGGTGCAGGAGTCTTCGTTCTGCGTGGTTCTGCGAGGTGCTCGTCTGGGCCAGGCGGTTCTAAGTGATGTTCTACAGGCTGGTTGTGTTCCAGTCATCATGGCCGACTCCTACATCCTGCCCTTCTCTGAGGTCCTCGACTGGAAGAGGTACTGCGTGTGCGTGTGTGTGTGTGTGCGAGTGCGTGTGTATGTGTGTGCGCCTGTGTGCCTGTGTGTGTGTGTGTGTGTCCCTGTGTGCGTGCATGTGTGTGTCTGTGTGCGTGCATGTTCACTTGATTGTTTTGGTCTTGACTTTGAAGTAAGATGGTAATTATCCACAATGACTTGTTCTAGTACCAATATTGTGTGTGTGTGTGTGTGTGTGTAGAGCGTCTGTGGTGATTCCAGAGGAGAAGCTTCCTGAGATGTACACCATTCTGAAGAACATCCCACACAGACAAGTAGAGGAGATGCAGAGACAGGTATGGCACACACATCTTTGAGTGTATGGATAAATTGTCAAACAGACACACACACACACACACACACACACACACACACACGTGAGTGGTGAGGCTAGTATTGTTGCCCTCTCTAGAGCTTTGAGTTGCAGGTATCGCTAACAGCACTTGCTTAGCGTAGCATCAGTGGACCCCTGCTGGGTAAAGGCGTATGCAGGCGTCCATTAAAACTGTGCTGGGGTTAGAGCCGTAATGGACTTCTGCTGGGTACAGGTTGATTGACACAGCACAGGCCACGGAGTCCAAATGGAGACCTGTGTGGGCCAGTTGCCTCAGGCTGCTCAAGGTTAACATGGTGTGACGTACAGCTGGAAAGGTCATGACCTGAGCTTGGTGTCTTAGAGTGTGTTTGAGTGTGTGTGTGGGAGATGGATTGAAGTAGACAAAGGCATGACCCACCTTGTGGGGTGTAAAGTCCTTCTCCTTGAGTTGAATTTTGTTACAGCTGTTCTAATGTGTCACTTTTGGTTTCAGTTTCTCAGGT
>NC_055976.1:28471115-28476115 GCF_018492685.1 Alosa sapidissima | reverse complement strand
TTGAATGAATGTGTTAGAATACCCTCTACCTCTCTCTGCTTCTCTGTATTTCTGCTAATTTTCTCTCTCTCGCTCCCTCTCTTTCTCTCCTTTGTTTATGCCTCTATCCCTCTCTCTTTCTCTCCTTTGTTTATGCCTCTATCCCTCTCTCTTTCTCTCCTTTGTTTATGCCTCTATCCCTCTCTCTTTCTCTCCTTTGTTTATGCCTCTATCCCTCTCTTTCTCCATTTTTCTGTTTTCTTTCACCCCTCTCTTTCCTGAGGCTTTAGATTTTTGCTCATACTCATGTCCCAGACACCTCCAGCTCCTCCACCTTTGTGTGTGTGTGTGTGTGTGTGTGTGCTGCCTGCTGTGTACATGTGTGTGTGGGAGAGAGAAATAGAGGAAGATTGAGTGTGACTAGTTAGTCATTTGTCATATCATGATGAATTTGTGAATGTGTATGTAAGGGGGGTCCATAGGGTGCAGCTCTAATTTGTCTGATTTATTGAACTCTCACACACACACACACAACACCTGTCCTCAGATAGATGCCACTGTTGTGAAGAGTACTGTTTTAATCCTCTGAGTTTGTGCGTGTGCGTGTGCGTGTGTGTGTGTGTGTGTGTGTGTGTGTGTGGTGAGGGGAGGCTTGAAAGTGATCAAATGTCAGAGTTTTTGTCTTTGTTTTTTTTTTTCTTGTTATGACACTTTTTTTCTATGCAACATCAAGGTGACTCCACGCAAGAAGTTCAAGTGTCCCTGAGTGTACTGCTATTGATGGCCTCTCACTGGACCAGACACACATGGTGGAAAGGTAAACACGCACACACACACACACACCCATACACTGAAAAATGAGATGAAGTAGTGGTGTAATATGGTGGTAATGATAATAGAACTGTCTCTTCCTCCGTCTCTTCCTCCTCTCCTCCTCCTCCTCCTCCTCCTCCTCCTCCTCTCCTCCTCCTTCCTCCTCTCCTCCTCTCCTCTCCTCCTCCTCCTCTCCTCCTCTCCTCCGCAGGTCGGAGTGTATAAATAAGTTTGCCTCAGTGTTTGGCACGATGCCCCTGAAAGTGGTGGAGCACAGGGCTGACCCCGTGCTCTATAAGGACGACTTCCCTGAGAAGCTCAAGAGTTTCCCCAACATCGGCAGCCTGTGACGGCCCTGACCCTCTCCCCCTCCCCCCTTTCTCTCTCTCTCTCTCTCTCTCTCTCTCTCTTTCTTTCTTTCTTTCTTTCTTTCTTTCTTTCTTTCTTTCTTTTCTTTCTTTCTTCTTCTCTCTCTCTCTCTCCCTGCTGCCCCCTGGGGGAGATTTCCTGATGCTGGTCAGTTAGCCACCAGTGAAAGCCTGTGGGCACTGATTAGATTCAAGATGCAATCAGCCAATCTCACCCCAAGCAGCAGCCAACTGTTACATCACAAATGGGACCAGTGGTGTCACAGTCAAATCCCTGTGATGTTTCAATGCCAACTGTGATGTCATAGTGGAGGCAGTGAGATTGCTCAATGGAAATCCTGTTTTGTTGGGGTGTTCTAGAAGAGATTGCATCACAGAGACAAATCACCAAAATCACAGAGACAAATCACCAAGTGTTGGCTCATCACATCAGAGGGATCAAACATTTCTCTCTTTGACTCTCTCTGTCTTGGACTCTCTCTCTCTCTCTCTCTCTCTCTCCTCTCTCTCTCTCTCTCTCTCTCTCTCCTCTCTCTCGGACTCACTTTGTGGTCTGTCTCTGGCTATTCGTGACGAGCTGAAGGACTTCAGGACTACTTGGATGAGCTGGGGACTGTGCTTGGTTTCCGTTTCTCCATCATGTTTGCATTTCATTGCTGTAATTAGGACCCTTTCCCACAGAAACAGGTAGAAGGTGCCAGCTATCAATATGTAAGAGAGACATGCACATCTCTATGGCTTCAGCTGTGTGTGAACATTGTGTGTTCGACTGTGTGTGTGAGTGTGAGTGCACGTGTGTGCACGTGTGTCTGTGTGCGCGTGTGTGTGCATGTTTTTGTTTTTTTAAAGGAACAAGAGAAACTGTATATGTAATATATATATATGACTTTAACACTGAGCTGTTACTATGTGAGCAGAGTGCGGGTGTCATGATCAGTAGGTAAGTTAGAGGCTGCACCTCTTCTCATCTCAGCTGCTCTCACACAAGAGCTTCACCTGATGCTTCACGTCTCATGGGTTTGCATTTGTCTTGTTTTTTTCTGGTGTGTGTGTGTGTTTTTTTTTTTTTTTATTTTGTATTTGGTTTGTTTTAAGTAACATAAACTGTAGCACCCCACTGAGTTACCAAACCAGTAGCAAGGAGTCCAATCACATTTCACTTGCAGAGACGTGTGTGAAGGTGTGTGTGTGTGAGTGAGAGTGCGGGTGTGGATGTGAAACTAAGAGACTGTTAAGTCTCCAGTGAAAGTAGTGTGTGTGTGTGTGTGTGTGTGTGTGTGTGTGTGTGTGTGTGCGTGTGTGCGCCCTTGCCTCACACACAACTCTCATGCGCTCTCAGGGGCTGCTGTAGACCACATTTGGAAACATTTCATCATACTGTGTACTTTTTTATACTTATCATTTTTTTTAATGTTTTGATATATTTTATTTTATTTTAACATTGGGTCCCATGAAGCTTGTCATTATCTCCGGAGGTCAGCTGATGTAAGGCCAGTCCAGCCTCTCGATCTCAATCCAACACTGCAACCCTCTCACTTTTTTATCTGGGTTTACATTTCTGTCTGTTATTTTTTTATGTTAACATATAATGTATTTAATAAATTGGGGTGTCAACGTCATGGGACACAGAAGTCTCTGTGTGTGGTTTGTAGTATGTGTGTGGTTTATTGTGTGTTTGTTGCTGGGGTGTTGGGGTGATGTTGTCTAGACCCTGTGACTGATGTAGTTCTCGGAGTCTGTAAGTCTGCAAACTTTCTAGCACACACACACACACACACACACACACTTGCGGGATAGGGCATGAGTTGGCAAAGGGAGAGGGATTATCAGGTTGGCCTCTTTCCACAGTAAGGGTGTGTGTGTACGGACATGTTTTGTTTTGAGACTGAAATGGGAGCTCTGGGTGGGTTTCTGTGTGTGTGTGTGTGTGTTTTGTACAGCTAAACCATAGTTGATAAAGAGCTGTGTGTGTGTGAGTGTGGAACTAAAACAGAATAGACCTGTAGAATGGCTGTCTGTGGTCTTAACAGAGTAAGGACCTGAAACCACGAATGTAAGTAGGTTTTCCTGTGTGTGTGTTTACCTGGCCTGTGTAAGTAGTAGTATAATTGCAGAATTGTATAGCAGGATATGCCATGAAATTATCTAGTGTGTAAATGATCTAATGTATTTAGGTGCAGTTTATCGTTCCTGTCTGTTGATTTGTGTGTGTGTGTTTCCTGTGTGTTGGAGTTCTGCCCAGTGCTGGTCTCACCTCCTCACCTGTTCCTGTGTGTGTGTGTGTTATTTCACCTGTTCCTGCCTCAGCTCCTGCAGGAGTGTGTGTTTGTAATCCATCCAGCCCACTGTAAGCGCTTCTTAGGCTGCATCAGTATTTCTGGCCTGCTCAATTAGTGGGGGCTTATCGGCTGGTGTGTGTGTGTGTGTGTCTGTCCGTCACCCCTTTCCCACCCTACAACTTGGCATTACACACACAGATATATCGCCCTCCTATATCCCCCCAAACACACCCACCTTCCCTTATATACAGTACACCCACACACCACACCCTCGACTCACACTTGCGTGCACACACACACATACACTTATATCTGAAACGTCAGAAACAATGTGAGAAACTACACATCTGTTCATCTGTTCTGTTTTATTTTTTAGAAGACCAGTATTTTGAAAGTAAAACAGCAACAACAAAACAAATTAACACTGCAAGAGAAAAACAAACCAAAATCCAATAAAATAGAAACATCCTTATATACACACACACACACACTCGAAACACACACACACACATACACTCTCATGCAAATGACATGAGGAGTATCTATAGAAAGGACGGCTGTTCTTTAACCACTAGTAATGTTGAAGCCAGTGTGGGAGTGTGTGTGCGTTGTGTGAGTCCTGCTCCAGGCTGATATCCTGCTGTCCTTCCCTGAACACAAGGCCCTGGGAGCAGGCAACTAGGAGAACCGACCGCCCCCCCGGGCCTCCATCCTCACATAGTGCCCATGTTCTACTGCTGTTCTACTGCAGCTCTCCTCTTTGGGGGGTTTAAATGGGGTCACCAGCGTTCAGGTTCTGCTGCAGGTTCTTTTTTTTTTTTTTTTTTTGGGGGGGGGGGGGGGGGGGGGTTAAATAGTGTCCACAACATTCATGCTCTACTGTAATTAATGTTTTCCTCTTTGGGGACTACCATTAATGGCCTTGGAGTGATCTAATTCAATGTCTTTAATTTCTTTTGTGGCCCTGGCCCCCCAGATCAGAAGGAGAACCATGGTGAGATAGGTGGCCGTTTGGACCTAGGAAGAGGAAGAGGAGGCAGCAGCAGTGAGAAAGATGACCTGTGTGAAGCTGGGTGGGAACATCTCTGCTGTCAGAGCTCTTAGCCGCTGAGGATTACAGCCATAAATACTGGAGCGCCCACCACACGCAGGGCTACTGCTCATAAATACTGGAGCGGCCTTCACCACAGGACTGGACCTCTCTTGAGTAAAGTGCCCTTGACCGCAGCAGTGGACTTCACATACAAACTGCATTTTAAGTGCCCTTGACCGCAGTTAGTGCACTTCATATAAATACTGCATGTGAAGTGCCCTTGGCGAGGGCTAGTGGGCAGATTTCAACTGCTGGGCACAACATCAGCGGGAGGGGCTAATCTTCTGAGAGGATGTGTGTTTGTGTTTGCATGGGGACTGAATAGGGGTGCAGAGAGCCTCTTCTGAACTGTGTGTGTGAGAGGAGAAGGAGATGATTGTCTTAAACACTCACTCTCACACACAAACACACACACAAACAAACAAACACACACACAGGCACAGACCTGCCTGCTCTGCTTCTCTGTCT
>NC_055976.1:28438615-28441115 GCF_018492685.1 Alosa sapidissima | reverse complement strand
GGACAGGGGGAAGGGAGGGGCAGAGAGGGGAGGGGGGAGAGAAAGAGGGAAAGAGGGACAGAGAGACTACACAAAAGGGAGAGGTTAGACACGAGGACTAATTGGTGTTGTAGACCAAGAGTGGCTTGTAAACATAGTTTAACTGCTTTCACCCTCGTCAGCCACCAGATCTGTATGTGTGTGTGTGTGTGTGTGTGTGTGTGTGTGTGTGTGTGTGTGTGTGTGTGTGTGTGTGTGCCTGTCTCTGTCTGTCAAGGTAATCTCTTGACTGGTGTGAGAAGTTGCTATCTGACATGATTATTGAGCAGTTTCTTTCTCCATTCAGCTGGTTCTGAGCTTCATTTTGATGGAGATGTCCAAAGGGGTGGTGGGCTGAGAGAACAGTAGGCTCCCCCTCAATGTTTCCCTGAGCTATAGCTGGGAACAGCCAACTGCTGTCTGCTGGACATTCAGATACAGGAACTTCCCTAGTAGCCAACTGTTCCCTGATCTACAATCATCACTTTCAGGTCAACTGCTGTTGCTTCTAAATGTGCTCTATAAATAAATCGTCAGACCAGGATAGTCTGCTTTTATTTGTTATTATTGTTTGGTTTTGTTTATGTAAAGCACATTGAATGATCTCTGTGTATGAAATGCGCTATATAAATAAACTTGTCTTGACTTAACTTGACAGAATAAACACACTAAATACTGTTGATTAAGTTGACTTGTTTAATAAATCAAAGAAGTGACCAGTAACTGCCCAGTGTAAAGAGCATTACGTCTTCTGTCTCAGACATCATCAGTGCGACTACCGCACCCGCTCGGCCTTTGTTTGGGATGCGACATCCAATTGATGTGTGACGTATCCTCTATAAATAAATTGACATTGACCTTGACCTTGACCTTGACATAATACAGATATTGTTTGCGATATGCACAGTGGCCTTGAGCCAATAGGAGTTAGGCTGCTGAAAAGGAGGTGTTAGGGAGGAGTTTTGCACACTGCACAGCTTTGTACTTAACAATGTTACATGAGTCGGGGTGTGTGTATGTGTGTGTGTGTTTGGGAGACAGTGTGTGTGTGTGTGTGGGGGGGGGGGGTGTCTTTACAGGGGCCAGACCTGTAGACCTCTACACTCTCAGAGCTCCATTAAAGAACAGCAATAGTGTGTGTCTGTGTGTGTGTGTGTGTGTGTGTGTGTGTGTGTGTGTGTGTGTGTGTGTGTGTCTGTGTGTGTGTGTGTGTGTGTGTGTGTGTGTGTGTGTGTGTGTGTGTGTGTGAGTTTACTGGGGCCAGACCTGTAGACCCTTACACCCTCAGAGCCCTATAAAAGAGATGGGGGGGAGCACATCAAAGGGTCACTAAGGTGTTTCTGTCGCCCAAGGGTATTAGTGCATATGAGGGTGTGTGTGTGTGTGTGCGTGTGCATGTGCATGTATGTGAGTGCCTATGCTCACATACATGTGTGTGTGTGTGTGTGTGTGTGTGTGTGTGTGTGGTGTTTTATGTGTTCTAATGGGTAGGGTCAGGGGCGTCTCCATAAAAGAAACACTGTAAATTACCCCCACCGGGGGCCAGACAAAGGGTTAATGAGAAAAATGCCCCCTTCAAATGCCCCCAGCCCGTTCCTCTGAGGAACACTTCCTCAATCTTCTGCCCTCTGAGAAGGATGGATGAAGGGATAGTGGACATGACTGAAAGACAGAATAAAGTGAAGATTATGTAAAAAAAATAGGCTGTGAAGGTCCTTGAGTCCTATGTTGTCCTCGTGTGTGTGTAAGCTTGTTGATCATGAGCACAAGTGGTCTCGGTCTTGGATGTGTGTTTTGTTATGTGTGCGCAGTGGTGGGCACAGGGGCCTGTAGATTTGGGTTTGTGCTGGTCACTTGGATAGATCACTAGACTGTGCTTTGAGATGGACATGAGAGCAAGAGATCTGGACCTAGAGCTGTGTATTTTACATGTTCAATGTTCTGTGTGTGTGTGTGTGTGTGTGTGTATGTGTGTATGTGTGTGTGTGTGTGTGTGTGTGTGTGTGTGTGTGTGTGTGTGTGTGTGTGTGTGTGTGTGTGTGTGTGTGTGTGTGTGTGTGTGTTTGGACTGGACACTGGGCAGTCAGAAGAGGAAGTTTGCTTCTGGAAGTGTTTATTTGGAACGCTAATAGGATTTGTTTTCTGTTCTTTAAGTGTGGATTAGACTGTACCGAGTAAGCTTAGAGCACTGTAATCACACACACACACACACACACACACACACACACACACACACACACACACACACACACACTTTGTGTCTGGATTAGAGTGTAATATGCTCTGTAACCCAGCCAGAGTACATAAGGCATCTCCTGTCTGTCTCTTTCTCTAGACGTCCTAGACGTCTCTCCATTTCACACACACACACACACACACACACACACATTTTGCAGGAGACTGCTAAGGAGCATGACTGGCATATTGAGATATGGGAGCTGGCGCACTTCTCTGGTGCACTGGCGCAAACAGGGATCGTATT
>NC_055976.1:28421115-28428615 GCF_018492685.1 Alosa sapidissima | reverse complement strand
TCTTAAAACTTCAGCTGTTAGGGGATGTAATCAATGGGTCATCTAAGAGTTCAGTCCAATACTAAAATCAACAAACTCCCCGCAGGTCTTCTCCAAACTGCGTCGGGAATATTATCTTCAAAGAGGCCAGGCCTCATATAGTGAAACGCCGCAAAGTCAAAGCAGCACAGGAACTCGGCATACCGAGGAAAGCCGACATCGGTCGTAATTCAAAATGCCCCAGCTTAAGAGCTATAAATATGAGAATAAAATCGCTGGCTTGGCTAGGAAGAGCTCTCTCTCTCGTCGACTCCTTAATGTTCGTTCCTGGCCAACCACAGGACACGCCATTCCTTTCTCATGAGTCCCCGAAACACTAAAAAAGAAACTCTTAAATCCGGTCGAATGGGAGATGTGCTGTTATCACTGCGTGCGCCTGGATCATACCATTAGAAAGTCTCGTGCGACTTTTAGAACTAACATTTACTCCTGGCCGCAATGACAAAAACGCATCGTGCGCTTTCATAACGGTACTGGGGCAATGTTCAAACTGCTGGGTTTTTAACAGGTTGGGGAAACGGCGCCAATGTGTTTCCAATTTAAAGACGGTGCCTTGACTCCAGAGTGTGCCTCTAGATCAATTACGCTGATCCCTTCATATATTCTTTCAAAAAGGTAATTTTCTACATTTCCTCCCCCACTGGACTCTAAACTTATTTTTTCCTCCACTTAGGCCAAGTGTTGCGTACTAATGGTCGGATCTTGTTACCTGAAATTAATCTATCGAAACTCACTGCAAACATAATAGTGTGTTTTAAAAATCCCCACTTTGAATTTGTTAGTGAAATAAATGTTTACCCTATTTGAATGAACACGGATTAGAGTAATGGCCTTGGGACATACGTTGTTATCGCTGATGTTACTGTAATAATATAGGCTTACTGCCTAAAAACATCTAATATGAGTTGATAATACTTTATTGTTTTGCTTGTGGAGAGTTTAAACGATCTCGTATGTCAAATGTGGAGAAATAATAGCCTATAAATGTTTGTTTAAGGTGTTTAGGCCTACATATCTGCGACTGAACATTGTCTTCACATCGCCATTTATCCACGTGAACCACTGTCTCTAATTGCGCCCTTAAAATCAATTTCATTAACAGCAAGTATATATCAGATTTAAACATAGCCTGCGCATTTTTTATTTAGATAAAACATTCTTTCCAATTAGTTTTTTCACTTGCAAAATCGAAGCCTCCTCTAACACAACGATAGCAACAACAACAAACAACAACGACGACGACAATAATAATAATAGACTAAATAATAATAATAATAATAATAATAATAATAATAATAATAATGAATATAATTAGATGTTACTGATATGTTAATAATATATTTAAATACAAAAGAACGGCTCCAGCATTTTTTGTTTACAAAATGTCTATTATTATTATTATTATTATTATTATTATTGAATATACGTTGTCAAACGGGGTATACATTTTTTTCATTTATCCTAAACCACTCTACTGATTCTTGTTAACTTTCATTCATCACACAGCTCCTTCATCTCTCTCCGTCTATCCGCCATTCCTTCTGGTCCATCCCTCCATAAAGCGTCTGGCCGGCCTAATCACCCTCCTCCATAAAGCGTCTGGCCGGCTTAATCACCCTCCTCCCCGCAAACAATAATCAACCTGACGTGAAGGTCGGACTCTCGCGCTGCTTTCAAAACCATGTCGGTGTGGACTAACAGGCGCTAGCCCGTTTAAAGTGACAGAGCGAAGCGAACTCCGGCTTGGGAAACGAGTTCCTGAGTGCTGCGGCTTTCTCAAGTGACTTTACAACCCCATCACCACATTTTCCATTCAGACCAAATTCAACTGACAGATTTATGTCGCCGATCTATAGATCCATTCATTCCTTGTAAAACTTCCCCATGTTTTAATTTGTTTAGACTATTCAAAAACCTGCATATCAAATTTAACTAACGTGATATTTATTGCATTGTACATTTAGGCTTTTATCAGCGCGCAGAGGACTCGCAGAACCTTCCACGGCCCTAGGAGCGCGTGCGTTTAAGGCGACGGGAAGCGGGGTTATGATTTTCTAATCCCCTCGCGCATAGGCTACACATGGAATATGTTATTTGGAAGCCAGATGTAACGAGATCAAACTTTCTTTTCGGAGAAATCCCGTTCCACACGTGGAAGACAAATGGTCGGGTTTTTTTAAGCGGGCGAGGCAGATCCTCCCCGGGATAGTCAGTCTTAAGGCCGGTCTGTCTAGGCCCTGAGCTCCGTGGCGGACATCCCGCTACTCTCCTATTCACTGTAAAGCACCGTGCGTACATATTGTTATTATTAAAATAATATGATTGTTATTATAGTTGTAGTTGTTCTTATTAGAGAGTCATGTTTTAATGCTGTCATAATTACGCAACATTTTCACCGTTTAGGCTTACGTTGTTATTACTAATGTACTACTACTACTATTTGAGCTAGTGGTAATTTAGTTATTTTTATTTACATGTGCTAATGGTATTCTAGCTATTATTATTAACATATGCAAGAGGCAAAAAACGTTGTATTTAGCCTAAGATCTCAGAGAAAAATCAAAACAGTGGAGGCCTGTTGTCGTTATCTAAAGCGCGTTTAAAGTCTTTTAACTAAAGAAAGCAAACATTTACAGCGCGAGTTTATGGCCAGGCTGAAGCGTTTGTCAGCCCATTATGCCCTTGCTCTCACTGCTACCCCGGTAGGTCCTCTGCTCTCATGCGCCACGGTATCCGGGAACCAAATCTAATCCAAATGCCACTGACGCATCCACTGGGGCCTGCCATCCACACAAAACTGCATGGTGGTGAGCTCATTAAATGTGTTATCAGACCAAATCATATACTATCCTCAATATTTGCATGATTAGAATTTTCGATGATGGGTTCACATCAATTTCAATGGGTTCACATCCATTTCTAATGGTGATGGTGGCATTACATGTGCTTGAAATGCGATCGTTTTGTTTTTTTGGCTGCAGTGGAGACACGACTCCTGGGGTTCGGCCTCAAGGAGCCATTTTCCACATCCTGGGCCACCCGCTGACCTCGCGCGCGCACAGTTTGCTCGTGTGCCAGTGAGCAGTTGATCGATACGGGGCTCGTGTTCAATTTATTGTCTTCCTTCCCCATTATAAGACAGAGGATGAGCTACTGGTTCGAGTGTAGGGTGTAAAGTTCGAGTAATTATTTTGCCCATGAATCAACCTCTGTTGTCTTTAGCCTGGGCTACTCTTCGAAGGAACACCGGGCTACTGTTGGCGCGCAAGAGAGCGCAGATGGAGTCCTGTCAATGGCAGCAGGCGGTCTCGATTCCCTCCTAATATTAATGTCTGTTTAATGTCAGTGGAGGTAAGGTAATGCTGGGATAGAAAAAAAATGTTGATTTTGAGTAGGCCCGAACCCTAAGCAGCAATTCACTTGGGGGAAATGATAGAGGGTTCAAGTGTGTGTGTGTGTGTGTGTGTGTGTGTGTGTGTGTGTGAGTGTGTGAGAGAGAGAGAGAGAGAGAGAAAGAGAGAGAGAGTCGCTGAGTGATGGATGGATTGTTAACTTAACCTTGGCTTTTTTCAATAGAGAGGTGGTTGTAAAGCCTTCTGATGTCCCTGTATTACAGCTCAATGCTGCTGCGCAAGAGCTCACCCAATTTGGGACAGTTTTCGCTTGAGGTTCGACAAAACTTTACTCTCTACCATTTCCCTGAGTGTGCCCTCCCATTGCATGGGGAATTGTTCTAGTATCTTTCGACAAACTTGCTAAAGAGAGCTCGCCACAGTCATAAACTGAAAATGTGTTAATTCAATTGTCCGATTCAGCACCAATATTAAGGATTGTAATGCAGATTATCGCATTAAATATAATTTAATTGAATCGTCAAAGAGAAAATTTAATAGTCAGCGAGGTTATGCCTCGTCGTAATTGTGTTACCGGGCTAGATTGGGCAGTAATATTGGTAGTAAGTTGTGAAGTCCAGCTCATTCAGTCGGTAAATGCTGCAGTAGCGACAGGAGCTCCCGAGTGATGACCCACATAACGGAGAAAAAGCCGCCCCAATGACGCCGGAATCAAACGCAACTGGCTTCTCTGTGCTAGAACACAACGTTCCTCACGTGCGAAGCGCAGTTATACGAAAACGGCTGAAAAATGCTTGGAACAAAAGAGCATCGGACACAAGTGTAGCCCACCCGCCTGTGGAGCGGTGTCCAGAAAAGACAAACCACCTTAGCCGCAGATTTGCCTCAGTCCATTTCACATCTCGGATTTCCGTTTACCTAGAGGATGTTTTGAAACGACAACGCTGCTCTTCTATAGGTTACATCACTTTCAGGTCTCCGCGTAGAACTTGAAGTCTGTCGCAAAGTGTCAGCGTTTAAAAAGATTTAAAGTCATGATCTCGGCGGGGGAAAACTCACCATAACAGGACCCGAGTCCTCCGTTGTGTCCGCTGTCCGTGTGCAGCTTGCTTCCTTCAGGGGGAGTTTTACAGGACGATCTCTGCATGTAATGCTGGTACTTGCTGTAGGTGCCTTCCCCAGTGTTGTTGTCCAGGGGCTGGCATTCCGCTTGGAACGGGCTACGAGACTTTTCTCCGTACGGTTGACCTTTGTTGGTCAGGAAAGAGGGGCTGTATTTGGTGTCACTGGCTTGAAATGCCCTAAACGGATTGGCTTGGTGATCCCTACCTTGTGAAGCGGGTGAACTATAATATGAATCCATGGATGTCATATCGCAGTATGAAACGCACGTCTCCGCGTTCATGTCTAAAAAAAGTTACGGGGGAAAAACACGTCCAATTTTTTTTCTTCCGCCCTACTCTTTCCTTTTTGGAGAGCAACGGCGAGGCAAACACTCTCACACTCTCTCCCCGTTCCCCATACAAAACCAACGCACGCACACACACACACACACACACACACGCACATACACTCACACACACACACCAGTCACTCTCTCACACGCACAGACGCACACATCCACTGCGCAGCTGGGCTTGGTTAGAAAATGATTCAGATGTTTTCCAGAAACCAGCTCGCTGACCAAACGTTTAAAAAAGACCCCTTAAGGTCTAGAGGAGGAACACAAAACGGCCTGTTTCTTGAAGAGATGCAACCCAGGTCTCACTCGCGTTATGTTAGCCAGAAGTCTCCAGACACAAGTCAAGAGATCTACGCTATTATAGAGCCGATGATGGGCAAAGGTCAGACCTCTTCTCAGAAGAAAGACTCTGTGTTATCAGCAGGTTTTGTTGGAAATCTCTACGTTGGGGCAGAGGGCTTAACACATGACATTAATGTAATTAGGATATGAATATATAACTGACTGAATGCGAAGGACAGCCCAATGGGGACGATTTAATGGTCAATTCGCTATGCTCCATTAGGACGGGAAGATAGGCTCTCCGGACCGGACCACGGGAAGCACCTCGACATTTGCTCTTTCTCTCTTTTTTTATTTATTATTTGGCCTCCGATCGGTTGGTGCCAGAAATTGTCAAGCGATTCATTGTTTTTTTTATATATATATTTCGTATTTTATTTCCCACTGATACCCATATAAGATCAACACACGAGAAAGTACATTTGTTTTGATAGTGTTTGTAATTGTATTACATAGTGTTCATAAGGCTACACTACACTGTCACACAAGAAGCGAGGTTTTAACAGCCTGGCGAGAGCTGGGTTAGTGCCGTACAATAATTATTTTATTTAATTAATTGGGCTCTGCCTTTGAATAAACTCTATATAGGCCACATTTACTCTTAGACACTTCCTATGTATTCTTCCACCAATAAATTATATGTGAGTATATAGGAGGAGTTAATTTCGTCTAATAAAATGCAGTTCTGTCATTAAACGTATATAGCCTACGACTTTAACCTTCACAAAGGTTGTGACTGGTAGGATTCGGTTTAATCTTGTTTCTAAAATGGTGACATCACACCACAGCGAGTGAAGTCCGCCTGCGCCACCCGCGTGCCCACTTTATTTCCAAATTGGTTTCAGACATAAGGCCATCAAGGATATTCGGATTTTGACTGACAGCGGTGGTTAGGTGTCATGTGCAGCCGCCCCCAGTTAGGCCTATATGATTTATGCTTTCTGTAGGAGACCAGGGTCTCCAGACAGGCTCACACATTAGGCTACAGTTTTTAAAATAATGCAATCACAAACAATTTCAGGGACCATTAATGAGAAACAAATTCATGACAACAGACAACGGTCCTTATTGAAATTACAAATTGAATCGTTGTCAATATGTCAGTAACTTCGGTCAATGTTAATATCTATGGGCAGGCAGGATTGCACTATAGGCCTACGATTGGATACGATTATCTAAAAGTGTTTACTGTTTGTACGCAGCCGCCACAGAAACACACAAAGCCGCATGAAATGACCTCACATTTTCTGCAGAATTGCAAACAATTAGGTATCATTCACAAGACGGTTATTTGTGGTCTGTCTGTCATTTTCAGATTTCAACCAATAACGTTTACGTTAACACACACCCACATAAATACATGCTTGAATGCACACACACACACACACACACACACACACACACACACACACTCGTTGCACACACACACACACACACACACACACACACACACACACACACAGCACCCGCATCAAAGAAGAAGAGTATGCCTAAGCCCTTTTAATGAGTTAAATGTCGGATTAAAACACAGCACCTAAACACCACCACATGTTTCTGTGACTTAAATATGACTTGCATTCGTTTTAACGAAAACACAGCGCTGCGTAGGGCCCAGTCTATCAACTCAATAGCGTACTAAAGCCATTAACCCAGACGTGTTACGTGGTAAGCCTTCTTTGCTGAAGAACACGGCTTGGCTATAACAGTGCGATAAAACTAAAACGGATTAAAGCAGTGTTTTCGGACCCACGGATATTAATAGCCAAAGTAAACCAATTCAATGACCGTCCAAGGCAGTACTGAAAATTGTCGGCGTATTATATTGCATCGCTTCGCGGGGCTCCCCACTGAGAACACTAACTTTCTCTGCTTACTCTAGCACGAGCTCTGCTCCCGCTCCGTGTTCGGCTCCATGGTTCGGCTCTCAGGCTCTCTGGCTGCTGTCAACCAAACTGCAGGGAGAGCCTCGTTGGAACCGGGGCCTCCATATAACGGAGATAAAACGGTTTCTCCGCAGCCGAGTTCCACATGAGTCTTAATAGGGAACATCTCTCGAGCGCCTCTCGGTGCCATCATCTGTCTCTCCCACGGGAGGCATGAATGTCTGTAAAACTAGAGCCATCATCAGATTTTCCAGCACGCTCAAAATGATTCTGCTTAATAAAGCAAACATATTCGACCTAAACAGGGAATAAATACCGAACTTTCCGTTTCAACGAGGCGCAATCAGATGACCCAAATTGATTATGTTATTAATATGTTATTATAGTATCACCATCATAAATCATCATAATCAATTACGAT
>NC_055976.1:28411115-28416115 GCF_018492685.1 Alosa sapidissima | reverse complement strand
GGCCGTGCCAACTCTTTCTCTCTCTTCTAATATTTTTGAGGTGAAAAACATCCTCAGCCCAGCGCTGTGTAATGATTTTATTATGGAAACCATACGCCTCACGCCAGCCACACACACACACACACACACACACACGTACACATTTACACAAACAAGGATATGCACTTACATATGTGTACACACATGCTACATATTTATGCCTATACTCTCTCTCCCTCCCTCATTCTCTCTTTCTCTCTCTCTCTCTCTCTCACAGAGAGAGAGAGAGAGAGAGTGAGAGAGAGAGAGGGAGAGAGAGAGCTCACATATTAGCTACAGAGTGATTGTGTTCCTGACTGTTGAAAATGAGTGTGTGTCATTATGTTGGCTAGTGATTGAAAGTTTCCCTTCATCCGAGTGCCACACACACACACAGCACCAGTCTCAAATAACACATTTAATTTATTGAGTGTGGCAGTTTAATAAAATGAAACAATGTCATTTTTCATATTCCTGTGTGGTGAGCGGGATAGAGAAATGCTTTGGTCACAGGAGGGGGCTTGTGGGAAGCTATAGCAGGTTTAGTGTTTGATGTTTATGGTTTGTTCATGCTGTCTCAATAGAAAGGGAAAGCTGATCCAGGAGACTGAATGAGAAAGGCCTCTAATTACAGACAATTTCACTAGACATGAATAGAATACAATGATACCTAAACTGGCCTGTACTAGCGATTAGTCGGCAGAACATATTGTGTGTGATGCTTCATCAATGGCTGTAGAGGGAGAGTGTGTGTGTGAGAGTATGTAATGTAGGTTTGAATCTTACTGTGTTTTAACATTCCTCTCTAGTGATAAATAGACATCTGAAATCCTGAGCTTCCCTTTGTACTGACAAGCATCTGACCCATATCTGTGGCATCACTTACTTTATTTAGCTGAACTCCAACAGTTAACAGTTCTTGAATTTCCCCTGGGGATCAATAAAGTATCTATCTATCTATCTATCTATCTATCTATCTATCTAACAGACAAACCAGAAACACCACTGTATTAATCCAAAAAAAAAGAAAAGAAAAGAAAAGCTTTTATAGGAAACATCAACAGATGAGATGCATCACTGTCTAGTGGCTTTGGATAGAAGCGCCTGCCAAAAGAATACGTGTAAATGTATATAAATAAAGTGTATATTGTGGACGTGTCTCAGCCAGATCAGGACTGGACCTTGAGGTGCTCCTCAGGGGTTACGAGGTCTCCATGGAGACACACTGGTTGCTCTTACAGACAAAAACAACAACAGGCAGATTTATACACCACTCAGAGAAATGATACAAGAAAGTGAAGTAATGTAATTCACTCATTTATTCAGACTTGAAAACAATTCTTGTGATGTCATCCATAATTATCATCAGATGTGAGATATAGATTTGTTTGTTGATAGAGGCGTCTATGTCTGTTTGTTGAAAAATGCATCTGTTTTGTTTGTTGACGTTTTGTATGTTGAAGATAAATACAAAAAAGTGTTTACTGAGAAAGAGTGTAATCTTATCTGAACAGAGGAAGGGTGAACACACACACACACACACACACACACACACACACACACACACACACAGCTGTTGAAGCGCAGTTTTATTATCATCATTCTGAAAGACTGATATTCCCTTTCCTCTCACTTACACGCCTCAGTGTGATCTTAAAATAGTTTGTATTTAAGCACCTTTCTATATCAATAATATACATACATATAATAATCAGCTTTAAATAAATTATTTACAGTCAGTGTTAACATGCCTTTTAACATAATACTTTGAAGATGTTCTCCGATGTGTTTTTTTATGACATAAGGATTATGTTAATTCCTGTGTGTGTGTGTGTGTTTGTGTGTGTGTGTGTGTGTGTGTGTGTGTGTGCGCGTGCGTGCGTGCGTGCGTGTGCACATTTTGATTTATAAAGTGTACTGTATGTGTAGCCTACTGATTTATTAAAATTCCACACCTGTTTCCATATATAAAGATTGCAACACACACACACACACACACCATTCTAATATTGCACTACACCCTTGTGCTCTTCTCATATGAACTGTTCCTGTTTCCAACAATGCTTTATGAAATAAAACAAATCTGGAAAATAACGAAACCAAAAAGATGCAATCAATCATCTGTTGGCATAGAAACTCCAGAGTATCCAGAATATCCCTCAGAATGGTGAATATGTCCTTTATTGAACCTGTTTGTGCATATTAGGTGCATGTGTGATGTATGTCTCATTCTGTATTTCGATGGTTTGCCGTTTTGTATTCCATATGTACATAAAGCAGCTAGATGCACGAAATCTCTCTCTCTCCCTCTCCCTCTCTCTCTCTCTCTAGTAGGAGTAGAAATAAATACTACTACTAGTTGTAAATGGAGCACAGAAAAGATTCCTCAATAAAGCACAGTAACGTTTCACCTCATTCCTGAAACCGGTAACATTCAACGTTCCTACTTCTGTTCTGGTTTTCATCCTCTGACTCATGTCATGTCGACTTGTTGACGAATTTTATTAAATGTAATATTATCAGTTTCAGTATTGTTGTAGTAATATAGATAATATCATAATATCACCTTATTATGACAAATGGTATGCTATGATGTTACCCACATTGTTTTTAAAGCTTGCCATCCACCAGAAAGGATCATTAACATTACTGTGTTCATAGGTGCCATCTACGTCACTATCAAATAGAACGCTGCCATATTTACGACTGATCTCGCCCAGTATGGTCGCCCACACTGCACATTTGAATGTGTGTGAGGGAGAGAGATATGTGGAGAAAATTTCAATTTTAGGCTCCGATCCTTATTTGTTACCCCCAGATTTATTTTGTCCCTTATGATCTGCCCCAGGCTTGCCCAATTGGCTTTCCGCGATACATAGCCTAGCCTACCTTGTTCATTACCCCTCCCCGTACAGTGGAAGGCATTCAAGAGTATAGGAGAGCTGGGACGATTGAAACACGGGACGAATGAAACATTCCAGTTTTCTCCGAGCGTAGGCTAATGATGATAGACAAACGTCCTTCGGTCAAAACATAGAGCATGTTAACATCCTTCTATCAGCCAAATATCTTCCTGCTATGTCATTGTATCACAGAGTTACAGGCAATAAACGAGTTTTGATGCGCAAAAGTAAACTCCATTAGAGGTTAATTTTTTATTGTTAGCCTAATGAGTATTTTTCATTTAAAGGTTCGACTTCATGCTTATTCAGTAGACCATTTAGTTCTCCACAATCCCAGACTTTCATATCGCATGCTTGTTTACATGGAAAGCAAAACAAGCTAGGCCTAGTGATAGGCTATGTCTGTGTCGGGATGATTGAAACAAGCTCCATGTATTTTAATTAAATGCACAAATATCTGTGTTTAAACAATCATTTATGGAGGTGAGACATAGAAAAACAGTTTTAGGAAGATGAAAATGCATTTGGGCCCACCAGACAGGGGGTCGAGTTTTCCCATGTTATCCATGGAGACTGACGTCCGGTGGGTCGTTAAGCCTAGGCCTACTTATTTGGATGTGCCGTGGCCTAACCCACGTAAAAACCTAGTGAAACGACATTTCCAACAATATAAACATGATATAAATGGGAAAGCTTACCGTTCTAGCTATAAACATCGCAGAATCATCCACAGGGCATGATATTTCAAAAACCGCTTCATAGGCTACACGCTTCACGATGATGGCAATGAGTTATCAGACATGCACAAAGAGGCTATAGCCCTGCAACAATCTATCTAAAATAACCCCTATTGGGAGTAGGCCTACCATTCATGATATGTAGTAAAATTTGTTGTGGGACGTTTTATATTATTGTAGTCTTAGGCCTATGTTCATTCGTCCCCTTATGTTGTTTCAACTGTCCCGAGGAGGGAGGAATGAAACGCACGTCCCACTTTTGCTGTAGGCTAGGCCTAATAATTCCTGAACGGTTTTGTTAAAAGCTGGAAATGCATTTGTATTTGACAGAGGACAGATGTAGGTTATAGTGACCAAATATTAGCTTTCAGTGTGGTACGATCGGTTTGTAGGCTAAATTACGTTTAGACCTAATTAAAAAGTGTTTCAACTGCTCCCCTGCCTATCAATATGCTGTGGCTGGATGGGTCAAAAATGTGAAAGTGCGGCACCTGGCCACCAAGGATTTATATTTAATCATGGGAAATGTAAGTATTATGTAAAAACAATTCAAATGTATGATTTTGGTGGTAGTTTACTCTTACTACATGTAGTGAGTTCTAAGCTAGCAAGCTACCACTCATTTTAGTGTCATTTCTCTCACAGCTAGCTGTCATTAATCTGGATAATGTCCTTTAATGTCAGATGTGTTTATACGTATTTTATGCACTCCATGGTTTATACTCATTGAAAGAACATGGAGGGAAGGGAAATGAGGCGCTTGTGATTTTATGGGAGCAGTTTGTGGTGGGTTATCAGCTGTTAGCTGTCAGACGATCAGCTGTTGTGTGACCACTGGGCGGCGTAAAGCTACAGTGACGTCATGAGACACAAACGAATAGCCTATATGATGTCCAGTTCACTTCATCAACATTGTCAATCGTTTTATTTTTCTGGAGGTACAAATGTGGAGCTCAGTTATTGTAGAAGCCCAATTAATTCAAGAAACTTTAGTTGAAGTGGCATTGTAATTGTTTTATGTGCGCACCACACACACAGATCGAACCAGGCTTGATTAATAAAGAAACACACACACACACACACACACACACAGACCGGACCAGGCTCGATTAATGAAGAAACACACACACACACACACACACACACACACACACACACACACACACACACACACACACACTCTCACATTGCTGGTGTGTGTCTATCTGGATGGCATCTATGTCAAAGTCAGTGACTGAGGATGACTTTTGTGCCTTACAGAGCCACATTCACTTATGAGTATGTGAGTGTGTGTGTGTGTGAGTGTGTGTGTGTGTTTCTGCATGTGTGTGTGTGTGTGTCT
>NC_055976.1:28396115-28403615 GCF_018492685.1 Alosa sapidissima | reverse complement strand
GTGTGTAAACTGTGGCTTGTGCTGCTTGGAGACAATTTAGTCTTTAGATAGACACATTCTGTGTAACACACACACACACACACACACACACTTAGTCTTAGTCATGTTTTACCTCAGATTTGCACAGGTAGGGCATCTTACCTGGGGCAGATAGTGTGCATCACCTGAATCAGCCACAGTGTGTATGTGTGTGTGAAAGAGAGGAAGTGTGTGTAAGGGATGTGTGTGTGTGTGTGTGTGTGTATGTGTGTGTGTGTGTGTGTGTGTGTGTGTGTGTGTGTGTGTGTGTGTGTGTGTGTGTATGAGAGAGAAAGAGCTAGCCATGGTGGAAAGTCTGTGAGAAGAGCAGTTATATAGTTTTGGCTGGGCTGCCTCTCTCAGGGCTGCTACTATCTTTTATCTCCCTCCTGAGGCCTGGTTGAGCGCGTGGTGTGTGTGTGTGTGTGTGTGAGTGTGTGTGTGTGTGTGTGAGAGTGAGAGAGAATGTGTATGTGTGTGTGAGAGAGGGAAAGATCATGTGTATATGAGAGGGAGAAAGAATGTGTATGTGTGTGTGAGAGAGAGAGAGAGTGTGTGTGTGTGTGTGTGTGTGTGTGTGTGTGTGTGTGTGTGTGTGAGTGTGCGGCTGGTCCGCTACTGTCGTTTATTCCTCTCATGAGGCTTATAAAGCCAACTCCCCACTCTCCTCTTCCCTTCTCTTCTTTCATTCTCTTTCCATCTTCTCTTTTTTTCTTTTGTCTTCTTTAATCCTCTTTTCCATCTCTCCTCTTTTATCCTCTCTTCCATTCTCCTCTTCTCCTTTGCTCTTCTGTTCATCTGTTCTGTTTGTTCTATTCCGTTATGAGTTTGACCCCTTTCCTCATTTGTTTCTTCATCATTCACTTTATTTATTTCTCTCCGCTTCTCTCTCTCCTGTCGTCTTTTCCTCTCTTTTTTCTTTTCTGTTTTCTGTGCTCTTGTCTTTCTATCCTCCTCTGGAAGGAGAAGGAAACAAAACAAGAAAGAATGACAAAAGGAAAATAGATATGAAGACATGATCTGGAAAATACAGCTCTGGAAAAAATGAAGAGACAACTGCACATTTTTCTGATGTCATCCTACGGTTGCTGACATATTCAATGTCACATTCAAATTTGCAGTGGTCTCTTTATTTTGAACAAGACCGTCAACTCATGCTCTTTATTCATGTAAAACAAATTATATTTAATTGACATATATAGTTTAATTTTCACCCAAATTCAACTGCTGTCTCATTTCTTTAGAGCTAGGGTTACTGGTGATAATATGTCCTATGGCAAAGGTATGTTATATGGCAAAGGTATGTTTTTCCCATCCAAGCTGTCACACTTTAACATTTTAACATTTAAGCTACAGAGCTATAAGTGCAGCAATGTAATAACATTTAAGCTATTAACATTTAAGCATTTTAATATTTAAGTTTTTAAACTACAGAATTATAGCTACAGCATTAGACTAACGTTTAAACTACAGTGCCGAGGAGACTTTAGTTAGGAATTACCCCTTAATCTGTCAATATTAGTACCAGAGGATAGAAGTGCCTAGTCAAAGTGTGTAGGAGTGTGAGGTTGTCATAAGTGCTAGGAGAGGAGGTATTCTTGGAAGAGTTCTGTCCTCTAGAGCTTTTTTGAAGATAGAGAGGGATGCCGCTGCTTTGATGGAACATGGCAGATTATTCCACCATCGGAGGACCACGGATGAAAAAAGTCTGGATTGCCGTGTGTGTGGGGGCAGTGGTGGCAGGCGGCGTTCCTTGGAGGAGCGCAGTGGTCAAGGGGTAA
This sequence comes from Alosa sapidissima, assembly GCF_018492685.1. Classification (NCBI taxonomy): domain Eukaryota; kingdom Metazoa; phylum Chordata; class Actinopteri; order Clupeiformes; family Clupeidae; genus Alosa; species Alosa sapidissima. Next base: position 28,401,816 of record NC_055976.1, on the reverse strand, counting down.
CATGAGCCTTTATGAGAGCACTCAAGTAAGAGGGTGCAGACCCAGCAATCACTTTCATAGTGACTTGAATTATCACTTTCTTATCACTATCTTTAGTGACTTGATGCGGGTGGCTAAGGGAAGCCAGTGGAGCTCAATGAACAGCAGGGTGACATGTGCCCTTTTTGGTTGATTGAAAACCAGATGGGCCGCAACGTTCTGGACCATCTGTAGCAGTTTTACCACACAAGCTGGAAGGCCTGTGACGAGGGCGTTGCAGTAGGCAAGGTGGTCTGTACTAGGAGCTGAGTGGCGTGCTGAGTTAGGTACGGTCTGACTGTCCTTATATTGAAGTGCGAAGCGGCACGACTAGGCCACAGAGGCAACATGGTCAGAGAAGGTTAGCTGGTCATCAATCATGACACCTAAGTTTCTTGCCACCTAAGTAGATGCAAGAGAGAGGTTTTGACCGGAGCTGTCCCAATGATAGCATGGTATTGAAAGGAGCTGTCCCAATGACAGCATGGTATTAAAAGGAGCTGTCCCAATGATAGCATGGTATTAAAAGGACTGTTGCATGTTCCGTCCAGACTGGCGGGAGGTATGGGAAAAGTGTGTGATTGATGTAAAGCGCAGCCGGCTTGACATTGTTTTGCAGTTTGATCCAGGTCTAGGTGAGAGCCAAGAGGTCCAAAGATACAGTAGGTGGATAGTAGAGGCAGAAATGAAATCTGCCTCGTTTACTGCTGATTGGATTGGTACTATTAATTTTTATGCTCATGCTTGCACATAAGTTGCAAATGTGCTAACAATTACATGAGGAGGTTTAAAAGAATAAGGAAGCACTTTGAAAAAAATCAATTTCACTATTTTTGAGAATGCAGTGATAAAATGGAGAACAAATAATTTTCTAAGCTGACAACCTGGCTAGAACACATGTTAAGGGGTTAAATATTGATACTGGATAGGTTGTCAGCTTGTGCACAGAGGTGTCCCACTGGCCCTTGGCTATCATCAGGCACTATGTTTACACCTACAGGGACACTTTATTAGGTCTCACTGTGGATCCTGTGTGTGTGTGTGTGTGTGTGTGTGTGTGTGTGTGTGTGTGTGTGTGTGTGTGTGTGTGTGTGTGTGTGTGTGTGTGTGTGTGAACCTTTTTAAACAGACAGAGAGAGAGAGAGAGACAGAGAGAGAGAGAGAGAGAGAGAGAAAAACAGACGGATAAAGTGTGTGCTGGAGATGGTGCCTGTCAGACTAGGTTAACGTGAGCCTGCAAAAGCCGTCTCCTCTCACTGCGGCTCTCTGTAGCTGCTGCTGCTGCTGCTAATGGTGATGCACACAGCAATTATGTGTCATGGAATCCCTCTGTTCTGGAGCGGAGAGGCACAAACGAACCTCATCTGCCTCGCGTTTAGACCCGCCCGCCACACAGCGGCCATCTTTGAAGACGCTAAGCTGGCGTCCCATCACTGATCCACCAGGATCATTTGTGCTTATGTGTGTAGTGTGTGTGTGTGTGTGTCAGACTGCGTAGACTGAGATTGTGGGTGTGGGTATATGTGCTTGATTGTGTGTGTGTGTGTGTGTGTGTGTGTGTGTGTGTGTGTGTGTGTGTGTGTGTGTGCGTGTGTGTGCAGAACCCTCGTACACAGATCTGCTGCCAGTCCGTGGGGGCTGAATGGAAAGGAACAAGTGTTTTACATGCACTACAGAGTAGAAAGTCTGTTAAACGCTTGCAGTGGTTTTCCTATGCTCCTCTGTCTGTCTCTCCACTGGGTGCTTTTCCATCCTCTGGGGGCAATTACAGCGGTGGTGTGTGTGTGTGTGTGTGTGTGTGTGTGTGTGTGTGTGTGTGTGTGTGTGTGTGTTTGTGTGTGTGTGTGTGCGTGTGTGTGTTTGTGTGTATGTGTGTGTGTGTGTGTGTGTATATGTGTGCGTGTGTGTATTTGTGTGTGCGTGTGTATGTGTGTGCGTGTGCGTGTGTGTGTTTGTGTGTGTGTGTGTGTGTATGTGTGCGTGTGTGTGTATGTGTGCGTGTGTGTACGTGTATGTGTGTGTGTGTGTGTGTTTTTTTTTTTTTGGGGGGGGGGGTTGGTGATAGGGTATAGGGTGCGGGGAGCGTCATTAGTTGGAGTCACAGTTGGGCCTTTCATGTGTGTCGTGGTGGCCGACAGTGTCAGCAGCAGACATCAAAAACAACAAGCCCACCTTAAAACAGAACTTTGGGAGCTTTGGTATAATACTGGCAAACTAGCTACCTAAAAGGCAAAATGTTCGAAACACCACTAAGAGTCCTATTGGCACTGCTAAAAGCCTGATAACATGCTAACTGGTGTCTCGGTGAGTATTAAAAAGGAGAACATAGCTCCTCTTAAGAACATAAGCTATGAGTTTTCTTGACTGGAGAGGAATTCTTCAACATTCTAGATTCCATATAGATTTCCACACAGACTTTGTTGCCTTGAACTGTAATCATGCGTGTTTATCAGGATATTGCAATGTCTTTCTGTCTCTATCTACGGTGGCCGACAGGTGCAAACGACGTGCAATTTATGACAACAGATGCAAATCAACAAAACACGTGCAAATAGACAAAACACATGCAAATAGACAAAACACAAACAACTAAACACGTGCAAATAAACACACACAAACATTTTCATCTTCATTTGACAACATGTGCACATCATTTAGAAAACACACAATTCAGAAATACAACGGAAGTGTTTCCGGGGGGCACTTAAAAGTGATGAACACCTCTGAATAGGTGGCGAACTACATACATACAGACAGTAAAGGAGAGGTGTTCATCACTTTTAAGTGCCATTAAAATGTAAAATAAACCCACATACTTACATTTCAAGCCAGTTTTCTTTAAACAGGAGCTGTTGTTGTCACACCTGTTCGCCACCTTTCAGAGGTGTTCATCACTTTTAAGTGTCCCCCGGTAACACTTCTGTTGTGTTGTGAATTTCGTTGTGCGTTTTTGAAATGTAAATGTTGTCTGAATTTGCAGCGCGTTTTCTAAATGATGTGCACGTGTTGTCAAATGAAGATGAAGATGTTTTCTTAAGTTGGTTGTGTTTTATCTATTCAACATTCATCTTTCTGTTGCTAACCTTCTGCTAACAGGACGAATTCAGACTACAAAACTACTGCACTAACTAAATGAGGTGAGAAGCTAGGTCTAATGATACTTGACTTACAGACTGGCATCAAATCGTGCTCTCACAACAACCAGGCCATTATCATAGTCTAAAATCACTCTACGGTCGACTTCAAGCAAGCAAAACGATGCTTTGAAAACATCTGTTTCGCTGGAAGGGTAACGGGGTAGCAACAGAGCAACAGTCCAGAGACTAACAGGTCCGGTGGTAGGGCTAATGTTATGAGATAATTAAACAGTACAGAGACTAACAGGTCCGGTGGCAGGGCTAATGTTATGAGATAATTAAAATACGGGATATTTTACGGGAAAATATTAAAACGGCAAGGCAGAGGGAAATAAGTTAAAATATGTGAGAAACGTGTGAAAAGGTGGACAGTCATGGTGTACGGTGCGTGATGTACAGTCATGGTGTGTGGTGCGTGATGTACAGTCATGGTGTACGCTGCGTGATGTACAGTCATGGTGTACGCTGCGTGATGTACAGTCATGGTGTATGGTGCGTGATGTACAGTCATGGTGTATGGTGCGTGATGTACGCCGTGTGCAGCCTATTGTGTCAAAGTCAAAGTCAAAGTCTGCTTTATTGTCAATTTCTTCACATGCCCAGACATACAAAGAGATCGAAATTACGTTTCTCACTATCCCACGGTGAAGACAAGACATATTTTACCAATTAAGTCCACAGACAAACATAACATTCAAGTAAACAATAAAAAGTAAATAAGAAGGCACATACAATGAAGAAATAAGAGCAGCAAAATTGGGTTGAAATTGTGCAATTGTGCATAGACAGTCAATATAATAATAGTGCAAAGACAGGCCAATAAATGGCTGAGGTAGTTCTGTTTGACCTAAGTAAGCAAGTGGCATAGTGGTGCAAGTAGCAGCAGAAGTGTTGTGTTTTCAGGACAACAGGACAATAACAACAAGTTGCAAAGTGTGCAAGTGTACAAGTGGAGTAGTGCAAGGCAGCCATTGTGGGTCCAAAGTCCAGGATGTTATGTAGCTGAGGGTGGAGGGGGGAGAGAGTTCAGCATCCTAACAGCCTGGTGTATGAAGCTGTTGGTGAGTCTGGTGGTGCGGGAGCGCAGGCTTCTGTACCTCTTCCCAGAGGGCAGTAGATCAAACAAATTGTGAGCGGGGTGACTTGCATCACTCACAATTGTGGTCGCCTTGCGGGTGAGGTGGGTGGTGTAAATGTCCTTCAGGGAGGGGAGTGAAGCACCAATAATCCATCCAGCTGTGTTCACTATGCGCTGCAGGGCTTTCCTGTTGTATTCAGTGCAGCTTCCGCCCCACACAGCGATACAGCTGGAGATGATGCTCTCAATGGTGCCTCGGCTAGAATGTGGTCATGATGGCTGGTTGAGCACTTGCTCGCCTGAGTTTCCGCAGGAAGTACAGGCGGCGCTGAGCTTTCTTCGCCAGTGATGCAGTGTTGGTGGTCCAGGAGAGGTCTTCACTGATGTGCACGCTCAGGAATTTGGTGCTGCTCACTATCTCCACCACAGCACCGTCGATGGTCAGTGGCAGGTGTTTGGTGTGACCTCTCCGGAAGTCAACAACAATCTCCTTGGTCTTGCTGACGTTCAGCAGGAGATTGTTGTCCCTGCACCACATGGTCAGACGGTCGACCTCCAACCTGTACTGAGTCTCGTCGCCCTTGGTAATTGGCAAATTTCACTATGTGATTGTTGCTGTAGGTTGCAGTGCATGGTGTTTGGTATAGTATATGGTGTGCGGCCTATGGTGTATGGTATAGTATATGGTGTGGTGTATGGTGTTTGGTATATGGCTTATGGTGTGTGGTGTTTGGTATATGGTATATGGCTTATGGTGTTTGGTATATATGGCTTATGGTGTGTGACATATGGTGTATGGTGTTTGGTATAGTACAGGTGTATTCAATTAATCTTCAGCGAGGTCCAGTTACAGAAAATTTCCTCAAGCAAAGGTCCGGAGCATTATAATGTTTAGGCTATGTATATGTATGTATGTATAATATATATAATATTAGGATGGATGGATGGAGCCTAGTTGTAGATAGATAGATAGATAGATAGATACATACTTTATTGATCCCCAAGGGGAAATTCAAGAAATAGAAGATTGTAGGCCTAGGCCTAATGTTTAATGTGAAATAAAATAAGTAGCCTAAAAGGCAACATTCGAAATGAGGAGAAATAAGGCAAGATAAGAGTAATTGGGGAGAAAAACTGAGTAGCCTTGGCTATTTTTAAGATCTTAACGTAAACTTAAAATAACATTTGAGCTGAGACAAGGATGGATATTCCACAGCTGGTTCCTTGAACCCATTAATCAGCAAGTTTAATTTAATTTTTTTAAATTTTTTTTTTTATGTTGACCCGAAATCCTTGAAATCCAGGAACATGTATTAGGAATGCATGTAGGCTTAACTAGATTGTGGTGGATCAATCATATTGCCTTCTTAAATCGTAAAATATTCTGTGGTCTCAGTTCACTGTTGAATGGGCCTAGCCTACCCTATGCTTGCTCAAAATATATGATTTGTCTAGTAGAGGTGCTTCA